>NC_134518.1:11934059-12025225 GCF_027942865.1 Odontesthes bonariensis | reverse complement strand
GGGCTCAGCCAAGCATGTGTGTGCTTAAACACATCGCACGGAGTGACGACAGCATCCTTCGACCCCCTCACGCTGCCTCTGTGCTCTCACACATGACACCGATGCTCAGGGAAGGCCCATCAGTCCCAGCTTAAAACCATATGTGAAAATGCGTAGCACGCCGTTGTAAAATGGTAAAAACCTGCAAAGAGCAGTGTTGGTGCTAGAGTTCGTACATGTGTGTTTTGTAGAACCCCATGAATGCAAATGAATAATGCAACAATCTACACGTGTAAAGGTGTGATGAAGGGCAATTGCAAAGTAGAAAATGATGCATGTTCACCTGAACTATGGGGAGTATGCTGAGCAGTGGGGAGCTCTTGTTCTCATCCATAGGGGCTGGTGCAACAAAACTGAAGCCTTTGAAGAGCTGGTGGGCGTTAGCACTGGGCGGGATACCTGGGGAGTCTAAATATACATCCAGTTCATTCAATAAACAGACAAAACATGCAATCACCCGATACATTTTAGAGTTGCAATAGTAGTCAGGGATCAATCACGGTTTCCATGTCTGCTGCTTGTAAGCAGAACATGTGAGTGGAGGTGGAGATGTACCTTTAGGTGTTTTAGCGGTGAACTCTGGGTCGAAGCAGAACGTGTCATCTGGTTTACCTGCTGCAGGCTTGAATGGGGGCTGAAGCTCCCTCCTGTACAATTTCTGAAAAAAATAAAAAAAAATAAATACAGGTAGCCAGACACATACACATGTTAGAAGTCAAACCATACTGCGTGCTGAATGAAGTGTGTGAACATGCATGAAACAGAAGCCAAGCCCCCTCTCAGATTAACCCTCTCTACAGCTAAGCCCAGCCAATAGCATCCTGCTGGCTCTTAAACACTCACACAGGGCTATTAGTGCACACGCAGTGAGAACTGGACCTCTGCCCAGACTCCCACACACACAAGCGCAGTTGCTGCAGCCAGGACTGATGGCCACTAGTCATCAGGCCAAACGTTTGGTAGGTGTGAAGCCTCAACAGAAGCTGGGGGAAGTTAGGTTTACGCATAAGTGTGGATCTGTGAGAAATGAGAGGGAGAGGCAGGTGTGTGCGCGCGCTCACATTCCAGTCGATGGTTGAAAAGAAAGCATGGCGTTTGATCTCCTCCACTCCATCGGGCCCTGCCCCTAAAGACACAAATCACTTTGGCTCAGTTAACCTGCCGTGTTTTCAGAGGATCAACACATTCTTTCTCTCAGTAGCATGGAGCGTCGGTGGATGCCAATATGTTGAGACAAGCTTTAGCTAAGAGGTTTGTGCAATGTGACATCCAACACGACTCATTTTTCTTACCAAGTCTATTAGCGGGGTTACGTTTAAACAGCATTCTGAGCAAACTCTGGGCTTCCAAACTCAGGAACTGGGGCATTCCCAACTTCGCCCTGAGGGGGAAGAGGAGCGTGACAGAGTGACAGGTGAAACTCGGACGCTCCGATCCAAACATGTACGACAAAATGCTTTGAGCCTCTTAAATCGTGCCACGCGTAAGGACTCACTTGAGAATCATGTTCATCGTCTCATTGCGGTCTTTCCCTTGAAACGGTAATGTTCCTGTCAACATCTCAAACTTCACACGCAGAGCGGGGAGAAAATAAACAGTCAGATAAATCAGGTCTTTTCTGATGAGAGAAATTGTGCGTATAGATGTGTATGAGTGTGTGTACCATAAGTACTCCCAGAGACCACCAGTCTGCGCTCTGTGTGTGTCCTCTCCTGTTGACCACCTCAGGGGCCATATACTCCACCGTACCACAGAAGGAATAAGCCTTCTTATCAGCATCTACTGACTCTTTACTCAAGCCAAAGTCTTTTGAAAATAAAGCAGGGTAAGGTAAGAAATAACAAGAGGATGAAAAGAACCTCTAAAATAACAGCAGCTTTGCATCAAGTCCAAAACATACCTGTTAACTTTATATGTCCAGCTTCATCAAGTAAGATGCTGAAAGACAAAAAAAAAAAAAAAAAAAAGGTTCTTCTTTTAGACGTTAGCTTCAAACCACTATCACAGCAGAGGCAGATTTCAAGTGATCTCTACCATTTGTTTTGTGCATAAACCATAAAAAGAAAAGATGATTATTATTATTTTCGAGCTCTGAAGGTTTCAAGCGGACATTTAGGCATCGCGACCGACAGACCAGAATACGCCACTAAAGGCCACGTTATGTTTAAATGGCAAAGCTCAGTCCTTAATCTTTGGGGTTTCTGCCTGGGGTCAGTCTTTCAATCCCAGTCAACCAGTAGCAGTTGATGTTGCACTTTGATTCCAGAAATAAATGTGCAAGAACGGAATTTTAATAAAAAGAAAAATAAAAACAGCCCACTAACAGATGAATCTTTTACACTCGGAGCACTGTCGCTTTTAAGTGGAAATCTTAGGGAGACCAGCACCGCTTAAACCGAATCAACGGCCGAAGTAAAAGCAGCACTTTCATACGTTTTCCATCTTGACTGCATTGCTGACAGATGAATTATTTGGTTAGAGAGGCAATTTCCTGTTTTATTTCATATTACAGCAAATCTCCAAGTTAATCTCTTGATATAAATTTCTTCCCTTTGAATACATATTTGTTTCTTTGCATGTTGGACATTTTGCCCAAATGGTTGACAAATGTGTCAAACGACTCAATTGGACCCATATAATTAACGGCAGTTATTTGTTTTCAGTCGGGATAAATTTGAGTTGAATTGGACAGATTAAAAAACGTCCTGCTCTGTCATCAGCGCCTCTGTCTCCCCACGGTTAACACGCCCACGTCACATTACTCTAGCTGGAAAATCATTTTTCCGACTTATGCTTGGACACAGTGAGAGAGAGCGAGGGGGGGGGGCGCTTAAGCGCACTGTGTTCAATTTGTTTGCAATAGCATAACCTTATAAACTGCGTGAGCATTTCACGTCAAGTCTGGAGGAGAAGGTCTTTTCATTTCCAAACTGAGATCGCCTGCTGATTCCACCTTTAATTGTGGTCACAAAGGTGTGACTATAGTGCGAGACGAGGCTGTAAATGATCTTGTGTTTTGGAAAATAAAAAGAAGAAAAGCCTACAGTTCAAAGAGTTGAAGGAAGAGACGGCACCGGTAGGCTGCTTTGAATGACAACCACTTTGGGTACGACCCAACCTTATATAATTGCATAATGCACGAGTAATACTGAATAAATGACAGAAACTGCAAAATGGCTTGTGCACATCTTCTCTGTATTGGGTGTAGTGTGGATCTAAGAGTGTGAAAGGTTAAGGTTAATGAGGTACGGGTTATTCATACTTCTCTGGCTTGAGATCTCTGTAAACTATGCCCAGGTTGTGCAGATGGTCGAGGGCCAGGGCCAGCTCTGCAAGGTAGAATTTCACATCTTCCTCTGTAAACATAACCTGATAAGAACTGGACAAATTTACTCTCTGAACTCTGAAGAGAAATTCAGCAGCATAGAGACAAGAAAAAACAAACAAACAAACAAAAAAAAACTTCAATATTAGGTTTCAGTTGGCACAAACAAGAGAGACACAGATAGCATCACTGTCACAACAACAACATTTCAGAACAGGTTACACGATTCAGCCGGCCGTCGGACCGACACTGCGAGCGGCTGCTGTGTCGGTCGCGAGGCGCGCTTTCAAAACGAGGTCTGTCTGGAGAACAATCGCACATTGTTCCGAGTACCCTGAAAGCATTTGTAATGAGCTGGCCTGAGCCTCTCTGTGCCAATGTTCTGATGATGTAAAAAGCAAATAACGATTCCAAGAAAAAGGAACACGTTTCCGTGAGGAATTCGACTAATAACTGAAAGAGAAAACAGGGAGGAACAAATGACTCGGTGGCGCTTGGGCTCTTGTTAAAAATGAATAAAATATTCCTGCATGCGAAACTTGCACCTGTTCCATTTGTAGCTGTCATCTTAACAATTCCTTTGGGTTTACAAACGAGCCCCGTGGCATCTGTTATGCCAATCGTCACAAACGTGACTCAAATGCTTGGAGATGAATTACGTGAATAAAAAACAATCAAATTCTTGAATAAAGAGGACATGCTGTACTTTTTAATTTCAGATGGCATAAAAACAGTGACAACACGTGCAAGATAAACAATAAAACATGGAAGGCAAAAGAATTTCAGCTTACCTCTTTGGATAAGCGAGTGAATACATCCCCTCCCCTGAGAAAGTCCAGTATTAAATACAGTTTCCCTTCTGTCTGAAAGGCTGGGGAGAAAGGGAAGCAAACAGGCCAGTTGTAACAAGCCATGCTCACTAACATTCACATGTTTCTGATAAGATTCCTTAAGATCACAAAGCAAGACCCCTGCAGAGTTTCTCTTACCGTAGTGCAACTTCACTATGAAGGGATGATTGACTTCCACTAAAATGTCTCTTTCCATCTTAGTGCGAACTCGGTCCCTGACTGTAGAGGCGAGGCAGGAAGCAAGGAGCAGTGAGACAGAAATTCAACACTGTGGACAGAACATTCTGGGAAATCTGTGCTGAGGTGAGAGGAAATCAAAAGCAAATGCCACGCTACCTTTCAAAGATGCTTTTTTTAGTACTTTCATTGCATATAACTGACCAGCATCTGGACCCACGATCTTCCTGACGAGAAACACCTGAAGGAGCGGGACACACGGTTTAGACGGAAACAAGCGCCTGCGCTGATGGAAACGTTCTGAGTGGAGCGCCGACTTGTCCTCACCTTGCCGAAAGAGCCCTGACCGAGGACTTTGAGCAGCTCGAACTGAGACGGATCGGCTTTCTCGCAGCCCTCTTTCACATGGTGGGTGATGGGAATCTCCTTATACTCCCCTTCATCCTAAACAAACGGCATCAGGGTGACATGAGACACACAGGGTGGCGAGTATGTTATGAGTGCGGACGCACGCACGGAACAAAAGGCCTTGGGGCCAGTACTTACACAGTGTGAGAAAGACTCTCCCTCCTCCATGGGCTCGTCCATGATCTGATGTCCATTGACCTGCGGCCAGATCGAGAAAATTTTTTTTCCCCTCGGATCAGAATCGTCAGCAGCAAACAGTTTCACAAAGCTTATTCATGCCTGTTTTTCGCTGAGCAGGACCATGACACAGCTGCTGCACGCCCACATGTATGACTGAGGACTCAACAGATGAAATCGGTGACTCACATGCAATAACACCACGCTTTCACTTTTCCCAAACGAAGCTCCGCTTTTGTTGTCAAACAGTATGGAGTCCATACTTAAATCCCATCCAGCTGTCCGGCTCTCATCCTTTCCCCCATAAAGCTCCTCATTATTAGCATTCTAGCCTAATCCCCAGCCAGTGCAAAAACAACATGTCTGACTGGCTACAGTCAGCATTCAGTCTCTTGAGGACAAGAGAAAAAAAATAAAAATAGCAGGGCCGGGGGTTCTTGTACAGATCTAGCTGACGGTGGTGGCAAAAGATCACCACAGAGTCTTGCTTTGGTCTACTCAGAGTTATGCTTCAGAGCCTGTGTGACACTTTTGAGGATAAGGTCAGGAGAAAAGACAAAAATAAAGACATATAAAAAAGAAAAAAAAGTCACATCTGGGTGCAAATCAGACATTTAAGAAAAAAAAAAAAAAGAATCAAAACCACCAAAATAACATTACCAAAGTCTAAATGTTTGAATTCTGCGGTGAAGCTCAGCCTGCATTATGTATTCAGTCCAGTGTGTTTGTGAGTGTTGAATTCCATCAAGACTCTGAAGAGGGAGGATGAGTCATAGTGCTACACAAGCCCACTCAGTGGGTGGAGCCACCAACATACACTCGTGCACAGAACAGAGGCCAACAAACCACTTTCCAATATCCTACAGCCACTATAACCCCAACCCAAAAAAACAAACAGAAAAAAAACAAGATAAACATTCAAAATCAGTTTAGGTAAACCCGTTAAAAGGCCTATAAGTATGTGAACGCACCTCAGAAGGAACACCTTTGTGCATGTGTGAAACAGGAACATATCCAGGCCGGCCAAAGCCAGGGCAGCGCTTGTGTCATAATTCACACATACAGTTCTCACTCCCACCTTTTGCCGTGGCTCATCGCGGCTTGTAACAGAGCAGCCTACACTGCCAGCGCAACCAAGCGAGCCTTTTTCAGCCTTTGCACAAAAAAAAAATGTCTGTGGCCGTCTTCATTGTATCATCTCAAATTCGAGGATAACGGGGTTTGACAGAACCTAATCCAAATAGAAAGATTAAAAAAAAAAAAAAAGCTGATGTAAAGTGTGAAGTGAATTGAAAAGAAAGCAGGATGTTTACATCTGAGCCTTTGGTACCCCTTCAGGTGGAGCAATTAGTCAATGGCACATTGCAGCTGCGACGGCAAAACTTTTGGAAAATGTATTCATGCTTTGAGAATGACGGCATAAAAGAGGAACTTGAAGGTTAGAGAATTTGAAATAAGACGTTTCCAAAAGGAAGGAGGCGGCAGAAGGGAATGGACAGTGCTGCCAGAACTACCACTTGCCTTTAAACCACTCGCATGCGTCAAACAATGGCTCGGACTGTAGGTGCGAAATACTGCAAAGAATCCCAGAAAAGGGAAAGCATAGGGATGTGTTGGCTCAGAGGCATGTGGGGAAACTTCTCACCGCGAGGCCCGTGCAAAAGCAAGCCGAACCTTTCCACGGTCGTGGCGTGATAGGAGAACTCGTTTGCTTTGTGTCACCGGATTCACCAGCGATACACAGAAGATAACGTCTGTTCAACATGTGTTCCGTGGTGTTTCGTTACTGACGTAATGAGGCTAGAATTTCAGTCATTGCTTCTCATTCTTGATGCCCTTAATCAATTATCAGATGTGTAGGTTGCTTTATATCAAACCTACAAGTTATGAAGGTCGCTTACAAACCGAAGTTGGTTATTTACAGCATCACTAATTCTCTACAGCCGCACAGTTGTAGAAATTGCCTTGCTAAATTTAAGTCGGCAAATGTTAAAACTTTGAACAAAACGCGGCCAAAACATTTCCCTTTTTGCTAAAAAACACACAAAACCCTTAAATAGTAATTTATCGAATTGGCATTGGCCATTGAGTAAAACTTGTATTCAAGTTTTGAGCCTGCAAGCTGTCAGCTAGCAAGCTAGCACATGCTACTGCTATATGCGCTAAGCTAGCTATGAAGCAAACTCCTCATGAGAGGAATAAAGAACAACAAAAGCCGAGAAAAGCTCGTCTGTCATTGGATAAAGAGCTCCGTCGATGTAGAGAATAAATAGAGGTGGTAAAGGCCCAGACACGCTACTATGAAACTAATAAACCCTGGCGGTGCAGCTAAAGTAAACATCTACCCAGCTGTTAGCATGTTAGCATGCATCACGGTGCGCTGCAGGTCGTGACGCGAATTTAAGCTATACCCCGCCTCGCAGGGCAAGCTAACTTAACGGGACAACACAAAGCAAAAACAATGGCAAGTAAATTGATACGCAAAGCCCGCACTTATCAACTCACCTCAATACTAACGCTGTTTACCTCCATCTTGTGCCAGGATTCCTCTCCAAGTCTAAGGCATCGTAGTCCACCTAGACCCCCTCTCCACGTTGCATGCCTTCCCCTCTGTGGAAGTCCGGCTGATCTGCTTTGATGTTCAGGTGCAGGCTGCGTGGCTGTGGACCGCTACCAGTACGGGATCCGGGGGTCGGTGCTGGGAACAGTTGATGCTGTTGAGTGGATCATACGCTCGCCGAGAGCACCGCTACCCTGCCATAGATGCGAATATGGCGGCTACTGTGGTACCTGACCGTCAGTGAATGAGAGTTTATTGACGTATTTATGACGCAACTCAGTTAAGGATTTCCCCCGTACAAACTAAAGCAGCAGATATCGGAGATAGAGAGGAGGCAGGCTGGATGTGGTGGCGTGGGGGACTTGGTACTGTGTCATCCACGCATCCGGTGGATGGACCATTTGCTTGCGATTGAAATAGTCACAGGCAAGTGGGTTTCACCAAATGTTGACGCAATTTGAAATTAAAGAGCACAACATGCTGTTCTCCCGGCGAGCCGCAAATCTAATCTTCAGTTCTTCAGGGTACAAGTTGAATGTTTTAAAGCCACTGTGTGGTAAGCCAGCCCATCCCTAATTCAAGTGGAAATAAGAGGCTTAAAGCTTTCTTTAGCTTTCCCACCCTCAACAACAGTCTGTTGGTACTGGATATACAGCATAGGACATGTCCCACAATACTGCAAAGTGAATGTTATGGTTTAGTTGCCGTTTTTCATTTAATGGACCAATCAAGTGTTGCTCAAGGTTGCACCTTTATAAGTACATATTAATTCCATTTTTGTTCAGTTACACATAAGAAGAAATAAAGAGAGGCACGGTTAAGTTAGAGGTCATTTATTGTTCTCTCTGGACTGGACCAGAGCAAGGCGAATGATATGCAGTAAAAAAGGCATCCATCATACCAACAGTCATAGTGAAGCATCAATCCACAGGCACTGTGCATGGAGTATGAATTTACCAGAGTGTTTGTGTGTAAAACCAGCCACTGAGTGGAGTGTGAAAACATCTGTAGGAGTGTGTGTTTGCGTGAGCTGATGTCGACAGTCAGTTTTGTTCGGCCGCTGCTTCCTGCAGCAGCTCCTCTGATGCAGAGGGCTCAGGTACTTCAGTTGTTGTGTCCTCTTTGTTTATGGTGACCAGAAGGAATTCTTCCTTCGCTTGAGCCTGTAGAGGATCTAAGCTGCTCACGCCGTCTGTGTGGGGGTCGCCGTGGTTGGGCGTTGCATCCGGCTGGGCTCCTCTCTCCGCGGTCATGTCCCAGTCCTGGTCTGAAGGCTGAGGTAGACTGGCCAAGAGTTCCTGAATGCATACAGAGCACTTGGGGTAAGGAAAATAGTTGGGAAAGCTTTCCACTTGGTACTCAAATGGATCTTGATGCTGTGTAAACATGACTATAAATGTACCTGCTGTCTCTCCAGGTCATTAGTCCTCACAGCGATGAGCAGGCTCTTCGTGAAGATCGCAAGCTCCTGGTATTTTTGTTTTTGGTTCTCTAGCTCGTTTTCCAAGAACTGCACTTCCTCGTGCTGAAACGGAATGATCAATATGCCGAAAAGGTAATTCAGAGTCTGAAAGCACAGCATGACAGAGCTTCTTTTTTTTTTTTTTTTTTGTAAAACATTTATCCTTGATATATCCATTCCAGTTCAATTCGTGTAGCACCAATCCACAACAAATGTATTCTCAAGGCACTTTAAAGAGAAAGAAAACAAGTTCAATACAAGTTCAGTGAAATAAAGCCCGTCTCAATCCAACTGTCTATCCAGACGGCATAGCATAAACTTCACATGGTTTGTTTGTGTGATTTCACCTTGAATTCCAGCAGGTTCTGCATTTGCTCGAGGTCTGAAGCCACTAATTCATCGTCGTCGTCATCATCAGCTTCTTCGTCCTCATCAATCACCTCAATCTTCTGTCAAAAGCATCGAGAAGCTGAGGTCAGAAAAAATGATGACCTCGCAGTGAAAATTCAGACGATTACTGCCGTAGAGCTGGGCAACATGTCCCAAAAACCGACACAGAACTTGGTATTTTCAGGCAGAATGGTGATGAGTATCACAAGGAATAAAAGAATAACAAATGCCACACAGTAAAATCTTCCTGAGTAATAAGAGAAAGGAAACTAGAATATGTCCCCCGTTTCTCAGCGTCACTCAGAACATGTGACTACACTTGATGTATTACGTGAAAGTGGAGGACTTACGTGCTAAATAGGCCTGTGGGCTGTTTCAAGATGTTAATTTGTGAAAAGGTGACATTTGCTTTCCTGCATCATCAAAGGCACCAAAGTTACTGATTAAAACCACCAAGGAAACTGAGGTAACTATGGGAACAGTAGTAGTCCAACTGTGACATTTCGAAATATCTGCTTTTGTGAGGACCTACTAGGTATAACAACATGAACTGTGATGTAGAAACATCTAGAGGAACCAAGCATGATGAGAAAAAGGTGATGAGGTGATATTTGATTGCTGCTATAGCTGTGTTGCTTAAAGCTACTGTGAGTATATTTCATTTCATGCGAGTATGTCTTATGCCTCAATCAGTGTTCATTCCCAAGTGGCCAACTTTAAAGAGGCCCTACAGTAATATCAGCTGAAATACCACATTATTGGCCAGCGGAGCAGCAGTGGACATGTCCAGCCCGTCGTCTCCGTCTCCCTGTTGCGAATCGACGGTCCCATCTAGATTTGAGAACAGCGCGTGAATGCCGAGACGCGCAGTACGCACAGCAGTATGAGTTCACGGGTGCAAAGTTAGCGGCAGCCTCACCCTCAGACAGGCACACAGATCTGCCGTCGTTTAAGTCATCCCCGAGCTCAGGCGTCCTGAGCCGCTCGCCGTCAGGACTGAGGGCCGCCGGGGAATCGTTTCCTGGGGACGAGGTTGTGAATACAGCAGGCCCCCCTTTAGGAGGAGGGATTTCGATACCCATCAGACGGTACTTCCTGCGTCTGTTGCTGATCCATGTCTGTAAACCGGGGAAAAAGACACGACAGGCAAAAAAAAAAAAATGGTGACAAAATGAACACCTACCTAAATTCAAGTGTTGTCAATGTCCTGTGTATGAGGTATGAAAAAAAAAATCTCGTCATCTAGTCAATGACAGGTAGAATTTTTTCAGTCAAATTGTGTTTCTTAACCAATTTCTGCAGAATTTTTCGTTGGAAAATGATTTTATTATCCCAGCCGGCCGAGTTAAAAACAGGCTCCCACAGAGAACTGCACCACTCGCAGGTTCGTTTACACTGACCTGAGGATCGTCCTAACCTCCTGTTCTCTCTCTGAAGGCAAACATTTTTCTTCCTTACAATAAAAGTCCTTGTGAGGGAGATGGCAGAGGGTCATACGTGTGTTCCAGGACTTTGGGACTGTATGTTCTCCATCAGCGAGGAGGAGCTGATCTTTAACTGCATGACTTTTAAATAAGTATGCACGAACATGTTAGAAAATGTCAGTGACCAAGGCATATCCAGATTGTGTCCCGATAGCCTTTAAAAAGTCTGGACACCTAAACCCCACAAAATGTGGTCGGGAGTGTGCTTCCTATCTGATTTAATATTGTGGCTTTATGGGAAAGGAACAATCTTATTTGGGACACAAATCGGATTTGCTCGCAGCTTGAACACATCCGATCGCTTTTAAACTTGAATCCTCAACGGCCCCCTCTGTGAAGTTTTTTTTACCTTGACTATTTCAGTGTCTACATTGAGCTGGTTGGCTGCAGCAGTGATCTTCTCCCTGCACACTGAGCCCAGACTAGTCATGCCTCGGTCCCAGTAGCGCTTCAGCTGGATGAGATCCCCATCGCTGAACTGAGTCCGATCCTGCAGCTGAAAACATGAACCTCTGGGTGAATACACTGCATGCACACAGACAGAAAGTAGGCTCGAGATGATGCTTTATTACAGACATGCATGCACATAACTCTACGTTCACGCCGTGAACCGCGTCGCTCGGGTAAGAAGTACTTACTGTTCTTTTTCTGGAGTTGCTTATGACCCAGGGGGCTGCAGACACGCTGAGTGAAGTCTACACATAAAGACACACACCTTAAATCTCTCGAATCCCTTTGAGGAACAATGTTACTGATAGAAGAACTTCTCCTACCTGAGAACTCGATTCTCCTGTATATGAGGTCTGCGCTGTGAGTGAGTAGCTGCCCTGAAGGCTTGTGTTGCTGTGAAGCGACGCAGGCCTGGAGCCAGTCGTGGGAGGAGTGCAGCTTCCTCTTACGACGGACACTTCAGCCCCAGTTGGGCTGGCTAATGTCCGCTCCCTGTGGATGTGCGTTTGAGCGGCCATATTTGCCAACTCCTCCTCCCTTTGCCACTCATCCTCTTCGTCTCCAGTTTCCATGGCAATGGACAAGTTATGACTGGTGTCCAGTGGTGCTGGTCTATGGGTCTCCTGGCTACTCCGGGAAGACGCTTGTCCAGATCTGAGGCGGTCGTCCTCGCCTTTTTCTGTCAAGGTGAAGACCTGCTGAATGCGAGGCGTCAGCTCGGAGGAGGCGCCGGGGTTCGGGGCAGGGAGGGAGACCCGGATCTTCTGCGGGGCAGGAGGTTGAGGTTGGGGGTTGGAGTGAGGTCTGGGCTGAAGCTGAGTCTGGGATTGTGAGGAAGAGGACCAAGGGCGGGTTTGCGCTGTACCATACTGTCTAGTCCAGCTGTGAGGTACCACCCCTGCTCCTGCACTTACCCCCCCCTCCCCAATGGATAAAGTGCCCTTCCTGACTGCAGTGTAGACTAAAGGTCCTGAGGCAGATGTGAGGGATGAGAGATTCTGTGAGAGGGACACTAGCTTGGAGTGGACGGGTGAGGACGTGGAGCTGTTCCTGCTCTGCAGCACCTGGTTGATCAGAGATGAAGACGCGTGGGCTGAAAGCTCGGAGTCGGACTGAGGTGGAGCGGCCGGGGGTCTCGGCCGGGAGCGAGGGACGGAGTTCAGAGAGTAGATCCCGGTCAGTATTACGTCATTATTGTTGTTGTTGTTGTTGCCTCCACTGCTAAGCGGGGAGGAGGATGAGGGGGAGGAAGATGTTGATGAGAAAGAAGGGAAAGACGAGGATGGAGGGAGAAGGTGCACACGATTCCGTGCTGCAGCCATATCAGCAGGAAGCAGCGCCCCTGCCGCAAGGCTATGATTGGACAGAACACCCCCGGCTAATGCATGATTGGAGAGTAGCCCTCCGGCTATTCCGTGACTAGACAAGGAATGAGACACGCTGCCATTCTGGTCAGCCTTGGAGGCAAGCTTCCGTCTTTTGTTGCCAACCCATGTCTGCGTGATAAGAGCAACAGTAACATCACTTTAAAAAAAAAAAGGAAAATAAAGGAAAACATTCAGCAAAATATGAGGAACTAGATCATTTGTGACTCAGCACAGATCAAACTCACAGCTTCAAATGGAAATAAAATCACAGCACAGTTCATGGGCCTACCCGGACAACACTGAAGTCCAGTTTGGCCTCCTGTGCACATTGCAGTATTAGCTGGAAACATGACTTGCTCTGATTGGTCATCCCATTCTCATAGTAACGTTCCAGGATCCGCTGCTGTTCAACTGTAAACACTGACCGCAGGTTCATCTGAAAGGCAGTCACAAAGGCCAAGAGCCCACCAAAAACACCCCACTCTTTGGTAAAACCATCAGTCAAACAGATCACAGTAGATGATATTCACTTGAAGCTTTTTCGACTCGATGACACTCACGCGGCGTCTGTCAGCCAGAACACGTCGTTCATTAAACATTTTAACCATTTTTTTTTGTGTGGCTGTTTTTCATTTTCAACCTTTCGACATTCGTATGTCATCTGTAACATACTCACAGTCTGCAGGCCACGCCTCTGTGGCCACGCATCCATTCTGCTGCTACTGGAGGGGAACGGGGCAGCCATGCAGATCACAGCGGCACCTCCATCTTTCTACGACAGCACAGCTTTGATTGTGCTCATCTTGCCTCAGTGTGCCCGGCACACCGCTGGGTCCTGTGGCTGAGTGGGAAAGCAAAGCGGACAGCACTGTTCTCATGAGCGAAAAACAAACCAAAACAAAAAGATGCTCGTCCCACATAGCAGACAACTGGTCAACATTGTTTGTCATGTAATACAGAAGAGAGTTGGGAAAGCACTGACGTCAGGATGGAACTGTTTTGTGAATGAACACTACTACCACTGTCTGTGAAAAGTTTCATATTTCTTCAGGTGTGGCATTCATCGTGGTTCTTGTGTTTCTGTGGTCTATTCTTCATCAACTGAACATGTAGAATCATGTTATGTGTGTCACTGCGTGTGTATTGTGCGTTTCCTGCCTTTGGCCAGGACAGACACCACATTTCCCCGGCTAAATAAAAAGGCTCCTTTATAGTAGAAATAACAACAATAGCGCTAAATGCATCACAAGCGAGGCCGAGTTCCTATGCCATCTTTTCCACGGGAAAAAGTTAATTGTTGACGCTACTGAAATGGACACACAATTTGACGCCCTGACAAGTGCTTAAAGAAAACTAGTGAGACGCAAGGCGAAGTGTTGTTACTTTCAACACTGGGGAGATGGAATTTAAAACACATGTATGGGAACGAAAGAGGAAAAAACAACAACAACGAGAACCAGCACGGATTAAGAACGAAACTGCAACTTTCGAAGAGTTGAAAGGCAGCGGTCAGAAAAAAAGTTTTGAAATGAGAATAGCTGGAGGTTTCGCGAAGCAGTAAGTCGCTTACGGGCATGTTGTGCGACCAATAAGCAGGCTGCAGGTTTATTTTGGTACGCTGACTGCGCATGGCTACTGTCTGTATGGAAATACTGCGGCGAGAATTAGCAAACAATTGTGGGCAAGTCGGCTTAGAACGCCGCCCAGGCAGCAGCAAGTGGATTTAGACACATAATTACCACATAGGGAGCACACGTCTTAACCGTAGGACAGGGAGCCAGACGGTAAACACACCGGGTAAGAGCCGCTCTACCGCAACGGCCGTGCAGGCAGCCTGCGTTAGCTTGCAGGCCTGAGCGGCCATGTCCGAGCCAGCCGACGTAAGCTAGCATTAGCATAGCTTTCCCAGTGGATAGCTGCAGCTAAACTTTTCCTTCAAATCTGTGATTTCCCGACCCTGGGAGGCTCCCTCGCGCTGACCCTAGCCTCGACCGGAAGACAACGAACGCACTTAACGGCAGCCTTCAGCGAAAAGCGAAATCGCCTTCTAACGTACCATTTCGGATGTCAAAATCAGACGAACGTTCCAAATCAGCAGATTTCTTCACCAGTCCCCTTTGCTAGACAATGAAATCAGAACGTCCGATCATCAATTCTAATCATGATTGTGACGTAATCGCAGACAGGAGCCAATGGGAGCTCGAGATCATCTCAGTGACATTCAGAAAGGCCCGAAAACTGAGCACGGTGGTCCCGCCCACCATTGACTTTGTTCGGCGGGTTGCTGGAGGGGGAGGTCACAGACATGGAAGCGGTTGGAGATTCAGAATGGAAGTGGCTCGTTTCCTCCTCACGAAAGTATATTTTCATGTGATGTCACTGTTCCTTTTGGAAAAAGAGCTTGCGTCCATAGCTGGAGCTGCATATGTTTCACTGCAGGCCCCAGACGACACGTCACAGTTTCATTCCAATTGCAAAGATTTTCTTCAGATTTCTTGCTTGAACTTTTGATTATCTGTTACTTTGAAATGTGACGGAGGGAAAGGTTTTTTTTTTTTTGTGTTTTTTAATTTTCTTATTTCATTGGACTTTTACACCTGTTAGGACTTGCTTTAGTAAAGTATGTACTAGCATTATGAATACACAACACATATTCATTTACATTTCTACGGATTGTATCTTACAAAAAAACACATTTGTAAGGATCCTGATAAAGGCAAACATTTAAATGCTTATTTCCTAATAGCCAATTGGTATTTTTGCTACAGGATGCCCATTAATAAACTCTACATATTGTCTGGAGAGAGAGACAGACAGAAAAATGCTATAACTACATTTGAAATTGACGACAACAATCAAATCTATTCAGGCAAGTGGGACAAGGAACTGTTTTTCCTCTAAACCTGGGTGAAATGACCTTTGACTTTTATAGGTAACTCATAAACGCAGCCACCCGTCCGGTCCTACAGGTCTTTGCTGTATTTTTACGTTGAAAGCATTCATTTGTGAGACTTTTGGAGTCAGTATTACCGCAGGAAGCTTCCATTTGTTTTTGGTTGAAAAAGTAATAAAGACTTTTATTCACTCACATTGACTTGTAATTTGTTATTGTTGTATATGATGGTAATTTGTGGTCATACTGTAATGGGTTAATGTTTTTTTTTTAGATCTGCAGTGCTGTGCAGAAGTCTGCCCCCGTTCCTTAACACACTGTCAGGTAAACAGGAAATACTGTAGGTGCAGCAATATATTGAAACATGCAAACATAAATGGAAACACAGTATATTTAAGCAAAAAACAGTAGTCTGCACAGTTCTAAAGAGCTTAGACAAGCTTTTTGTGTCTCTTCTTTAAGCAGTCTAGTTCTCCAGGCTTCTTGAAGCACATTCCAAAGATCTTTGGATGTTGGCTGCCTTTTGTTCCGTTCTCTGTCAGGATGATCCCACACTGCTTCAGTAACGTCAAGGTCCGGGCTCAGGTCTTATTCATCCCCATAAGACCTGTTGCCACTGATTTTCAGTCCACTTCTTCTGTCATTTGACATACCTCAGCCTTTTATTCTTGTTTCCCTTCCTTAAGAATGTCTTCTTGAGAGCCACCCTTCCATGGAGACCATTTCTGATGAGGCTTCAGACAGTAGATGGATCAACTGAAGGAGCTGGACTTAGGACATCACGTTCATCTGCTGTAGATAATCTTTTAGGTCTGCCACCTTTTTTTTTAAGAACACACTGCACACCATGCCTACATATACTTTTTTTTTTTTTTTTAAATAAAGGCCTTTTGGAAGTCACCTTGTTGCAAAAAAAAATACTACTCCTTTCAAATGCAACAAAAGAAATGGTCACATGTTGGCAGGCTGCTAGGAACAAAAAGTCTATAGATACCAGTTAAAAAGCTTATTTGCAAAGCCAGTACATCCCATTGAGAGGTGTTTTTTTCTTTCTTCTGCATGAATGCTTCATAGGGCAGTGTTTAGTTGAAACCAAACAAACAGAGAGGACTGAAATTGAGTGAAAAAACAACCAACGTCCAAAGAAAAAGTTTGAAATATCTTCATCACACCTGGAGAACTATAACTCAATACCACTTTAAAAATAACAGAATGGAAAAACCCGGCTGCTCTGAAGCAGAATACAGAGACACGAGGAGTGGCTCAACACTTTTGCAGACAACAGTTTTCTCCAAAATGTTTGGCTGCTTTAATCCATGACGTCACCTGTATCCCAGGTGCGCAGCAGGGGGCGCTGTTCCTCCTAATTAGGTCCGCGCACGACGGGCAGCAACGCCTGACAACTGATGCTGATAATCCTCGGAGAGTGAACTTCCATGGATGGTGAAAACAGCTGACACCTCGCCGTTGGAGGTGGCACCAACTAAAACACAGAGACACGTCACGGCGAATGCACAGACCAGTGGTGCCGCTGAACTGTGAAATAAGCATAATTAGCCTTTTATGGCTGCCATATCATTAGCGTTTATATAGGACTCAAAAGAGCGTACTGCAGTGTATATATTATTTATTGTGGTGCTGCTACAAACAGAGCACGATTTGTCAAAGGGTTCTTAGGATATTTGCATTAAACCTCTTTCTCTATGCATGTGTGACTGAGGCGGTGGGAGGGAGGGGGATGGAGGGAGGGGGGAGGGGGGTGCTAGAGGGCAGAGAGATCCTCCCTATATGGTGTGCGTTGCACCATTCCCTGGTCTGTATTATGAGCGGTGGCCCTGGTGATGCTGCAGCGAGGCGGGAGGGGGGAAAAGAGAAGAGGGGAGGGGTTGCTCCATCTCCTAGCGCCCACCGAATCCACTTCTCACAGCGCGCCGGCTGCTGGCGGGAAAGCACGAGAGCCACAGAGAAAGAGAGAGTGAGGGAGAGAGAGAGAGAGACGGAGAGAGTGAGGGAGAGGAGAGAGCGTTGTGCGTGTGCGTGTTTGTGTGCGCGTGTGGATTGCACCACCGCATCCCGTTCACCGTTTCTGCAGGCGACCATGCTCTGATGGAGAGAGTAAACCCGACGAGCTTTTCCTTTTCGCCAGATTTATCCACCGCTCTGTCATTCCAGATGTGACTGACAGGTCGTTTTATGACGCCCGCATCGAGTCCCGTGCTGTTCACCTCGGAGAGACTGTGACACCATGGCTTTGGTTATGGAACCTATAAGTAAATGGACACCAAAGCAAGTGCTGGACTGGATGAAAGGTAATGTTGCGTCCTCTGACTGCATTACGCTCTTAGTGTTCATGTTGCTTGTGGTTAGAATGATGATGATGATGATGATGATGATGATGATGCTGGTGGTGGTAGTGAGCAGCCGAGGGCCACACTCAACACATGTGTTCTCCTCATCCAAACCTACACCCTGACGTGGGATTTTAGCTGCTGTGACTGACTACTCCGAGACCGATTAAAGTCACTAAAGAAGTGCAAACGCGTCTGAGCCGGTGCAGTGAAATGGATGTCCCCAAGAAGCACGGTGTGTGTGGAGGCTCAGCATCCTGTCACCTCTCTCAAACCGAGTCTGTGGGCTGCAGAATGGCTCTCATCAATGACTGTGGGGGGGTATGTCATCCTCACTCACTGGCACATGTCCTCGAGTCCATACCGCCACGCGCCGTGAAAGCTGTGTGTGCGAGGGTCAACGTGCGTGTCCGCGAGCGTGCACGGTTAATGTAGTTCGCTGCATGCACTCCACTCCAACCCCCCCTTCCCCCGATGCCAGTCGCACAGTCGGTTTCAGCACCGTGGACAGCGCAATGCCTCCTGCCTTATAAGGCGAAGGCAGCGGTCACACTCGCTTTTTTCTTTTCTTTTTTTTTCCCCTGATGCTTGCTTTGCTGGCACGGATCCCCTCATAGAGACAGTATGAATGAGTAATCACTAATCGTGCGTGTGTGTGTGCACGTGCGCGCGTATGCGTGTGTTTGGTGGTGCTGTTTTCACACACTCTCGTCATCCACAGAGCTGTGAGAGAAACTGTGGTCGGCCTACTGACAGACAATAGAAAAGAGAAGGTGGGGGGTGTCCGCAATCTCTTACTTAAGACGATGACTTAATCACTACTTGACTGATGACTCAGAATATTACAAAAGTGTAAGAAACGCTTGTCAATGTGTCTCCAAGAGGCCAAATTCCAGTGTGTAATGTTTATCTCCCTCAGCGTGTTTCAGGACCTCTGTTTGATTTTCATTGCGGTGAAGTACTGATCTCTCAGATTAGAACTCAAGGTAGCTGATAGGCCCTCAAGATACACGGAGAGAAGTTATTTGGGTTGCGTCAGGTGAAGTGATTATGACGATGTCCCAGGATTTGTAATTGCTCTCAGCAGCCACAGCCAATAGAGTTATAGCTTCATCCTTTGATCTGTGGAGTGCTTCTCCACCGGTCATTAATAGAAGATTAGCTGAAATGTGATTGGAAATAACATTAGTAACAGGCCAAAAGGGGTTCGTGTTTGCAAAATTAAAAACAACACAGTCAGTGCATATAAATGACTAACAGGCAGAGTGAAACAGGAGTACTGGCTTTCTCTTTATTCATACTCGTTATTCATACTAAGCCGTTTTGGGCCAAATTCGAGATAATGGCCAATCTGTCAAAGAACCACTGTATCTGCTAGTATGCAATGAAAAGTTAAGTGCAGGTCATCCACCTTCTAAAAAAATAAGCTACATTCTTGCAGGTTCAAGGAAGGTTAAGTTTTTATGAGTAAGAAAGACTGAAATTGAAAACATAGCTGTTGGATGAAGATGGACGCCAGTCTTATATTTCAGTTTGTTTCTGTTTCAACTGGCATGCTCCTAAGTCCCAAACTGTGATGATTTTGAAATGGTTTCAAATTAAAGTTGACATGGATAACAGCTATTGTTAGTGAAGTGTAAAGGGTCCAACCCGCCTGAACCTGCTCAATATCGAAACAAAGTGCTTAAATTAGATTGTTTTCATACTTTTGGGCTTATCATCGGTCACAAACATGTCCACAGTTGCTTCAAACTCAAATGCATGAAGCCCTCTCCTTTCTCTTTCGTAAACCATCAGTGGCAGGCTAATGCTTGGATCTTATTTTCTTATGAGTAATGCAAAAGGCGAATATTAATCTGTATGCTTACAAGGGTTTCACTTTGGCCTCTTCGCTGGAAGCGCTTCATCTCTCTCATGCTGATCCAAGTAGTCTTGTACCGCTTATACAGAGAGGTGACACTGAGACCTTCTTTAGAAGCGCTTTAGCATTTTCTCTACAGTTAAACGACAGACATAAGACACTTTGGCTGAGAGCTAACATTTGTCTCCACCATGAAATTATTAGAATATTGGTATAGTTGAATTGGTCAGTCACTCTGTCACGATAGAAAAGTTGTGCCTTTTTGCTCATTTGCCATAGAAATTGCAGCATACCCTTTGCTGTAATTTGCATACTCTAGAAAACAAAACTTGATCAAAATGTAGTCTTGACAGTAAGAAATGCTTTCACAGAGTAAAAGTTGTGAAAAAAATGTTGCACTTCATATGTTTTGTAGCAAGTAGTAATTGTTGCCGTTGGCACAGAATGAATCTTTTCAGTTCCTCTTGTGATATCATTAACAGACTAAATCGCAAATACATTCAGCTTTTCGACTTTCATCAGAGGACTCAGGACAGCCTTTCAGACTTTCTTTTTTCCACCCTTTTAAAAATACATATTAGGAATGCATCTCTTGCCAGCATGAAAAAAAAAAACTTCAACCTGTAAAAAGATGTCAAATATCAAGCTCTTGTCTTTTCTCGAAAAGCAGCTCTTCTTTTACCTCAACAGCCCTTCCTTGACATTTGAAAGAATATAGGACAGAGAGATATGATACTCTGCAGTCCTGTCCAGAAAACCTGACACAGCCAGCTACAATGCAGGCTATACTATATATCTCCCACTGCTATGGAAAGACTGCTCCAGCAGCAAAACACTGGTGGGGCTCACAGAAAGATGACTCATCAGCATTTTGTTTTGATTTGCACACCCACACCAGAGGAGTTTCCTGTATGAGCATGTGTGTGTGTGAGGGTATGTATCCGCTAAGGCGTGTGCATCTGATGACGCAACTGATGTGTTGAGCAGGGTGCATAAGGATCTGTGCTTGAACATGCGAGGCAGCAAAGGAAAATGGACTTCTCCGCCTCTCTCTGTGGTGTGTGCACTTCATAAGATCCCCCTGCGCTCTCAGGCGCTCACTATCGGCAGCCTGCTGATGCATACGACATTGACAGGAAACTGAATAAAGCTGTTCTCTTTTTCCTGCAGTAAACCTTCCACGCTAATGTATTGGAACAATCTAAAAATAATGGTGAGATGTCACATTTCAGTCGGTGCAGGGGACTGTGAATGACTGACAGCGCACACACGTTCCAGTGATTTTCAACTTATCTGTTGAAACCGTTAACACATTGGTATTTTTTACACCACACTTGAGCAGCAGATGCTTTATTTTTTCTGATGAGAGAATCCTCTTATTGCTACTTCACTATTTGAGTCTCTTGGGGCGTCATTTGTCTGTTTGTTTATCTGTTTATTAGCTAGCATGTCGACTGAATATCACGTATAAGATTCAGCACTGAGAAAAGAAATAACATATTCAATTCTGGAACAGATCTTGATCACGGTCTTTAAAAATGAAAAGAGCATTACCATCAGCAGAGGACACTCTCTCATGAGTGAGCCACTAGTTCCATACTGAGTCCCTTGATTTAGCCTCCTGCCGACATGGTAAGGAGGCCTGTGTTGAAGAACACACTCCCCCTGGCTCTGACTGTGTGCCTGCTGTAGTTTCAGCCACATTAAAGATTAAAAAGTAGTCCTTATTATGAGAAAGACTCTCACATACGCACATCGATAGAGGATACTATTCATGTTCTCCAGTTTTTTTTTTACCCGTGTGCACCAAAGAAGTTCCCAGGTGTAAGCACTGCATATGCACTCCAAGGAATACACATTTTTACTGAATTATATGGCACATATGCATGTATGCACACTGACATATGCATAGGCTCAAACTCTGGAGCAGCCGCTTTAAGTGGGGCATCGGTAGTCATGGAAACCCAATCTGATCGTGTTTGAGTCACAGCACATGTCATAAGATGGGGAGGCAGCAACATGCATACATGCCCAATGCACAGCTAGACATATAAATAGATAGATAGATAGATACTTTATTGATCACGAAGGAAATTCATAGTGACACTAAGAGACACACACATGCAAATATAAGAGTGCACAGACACTCATCAGCTTCCCCTCCTGTTTTATGGCCTAAAGCGGAGAGGAAGAGAGCGGGGACATGGATTCAGAAATGGGGAAGTGCAAAGCAAAATGAAAGAAAGGCTGAGGAGCCTAAGATGGGCGAGGAAATGAGGGAGCGTGAAAGGGTGGGCATGTCAGAGAAAGAGGAGAGGCGATGGCAGTTGGGAGCGGGGAATGGGAGATGCTGTGGGCATCATATCAAAGCACCCGCTCTATCCGGCTGCTCGGACAGAGGGGCCTGTGTGATTGTGTGTGTGTATGTGTGTGTGTGTGTGTGTGTGTGTGTGTGTGTGTGAGTGGATGTTCACATGCGCTTTATTGGGTTGGTTTTGCACCTGTTGTAAACAGTTTTACAACCAGAAAAATTAGCATCAAACAAAGTTCCTCAGGACCCCGTATGAGGTCATGAGAAAAAGACGAGGAGACTAGTTTATAAGCTTTTACCCCTCTATAGTTGCAAGATTATATTTGTGTTCGGTCAAGTAGTAAAGAAAAATCCCTCCGTTTGTCTTTTCCTAAACTCTTCATTGACCTAGATGGAAAACATCATGGGGTTAAGGAAAATTCTTAAGGGCTTAGGAAAATACAACTGCACTACGATCAGAAGTCGCCCACACTCACACTAAACTGTGATTTGGGTCTGCAACTACAAAAGTTCAATAAATATTTAGCAAAAATTACAAATGAAAGTCATAAACTCCTAAATACCCCACTATGTTTAGTGGCTAGTAGATAAGTTTGTATAAGTCAGTTCTTTAGCGCTGGATTTTCTCCATACATTTAGTTTTGGAGTTCAGCTGTCCGCTGCAAACTGAAGCTGTAAACCTTTTTACTCTGCGCAAATCCAGGCGGGAGCGATGTGACTTTGTTTCACATTCTGTTTGTAAGGTACAGGAGTGGAATGGGTGGCTGAGGCTTGGACTTCTGAGAAGGCAGGCGGAGTTTGTCAGAAAACTGAATCGGTATGGCGGAACACACCACTCCAGCCAACGGTGCTGTTGTCACTAAGTTAATTCCGCCATGTCAGCTTCCTGTTTTAAAGCACACACTCAAGTTAAGTTTACGGTCGCAGGTCCAGATCTTGAACAGTCTTGAACTGTGGAGTGTGCCAAAAGTTACATCACAATACCTTGTGTGTCTTTTTGACTGGTTATGCACCTCCCAATTTTTGTAACCTGTCTCACCAGAATGACACATTTCAATGACGCGCACAATTATTCCCAATGCTACAAAAACATAAAATACTGCTTTAAAATAAAACAGATACGTTGAAACTGTGTCGTTATATCAGGGCATGAATTACTTACTTACTATAGGACTCCTTCTAGCTGTGTAGCAGTGTAATTTCCTCAGTAACAAGGCTGCAGCAAGACAAACACACCTCAAGCACTGACGATTATGGAGCTATGTTTACGTCACAATTCTCTTGCACAATAATCAATGCCACATGCATAATTGCAGCTTAATATATCTCCAAGCCTCATCTTTTTGGTTGGTAAAAATGAGCAAAGGTAAACACGGACGACTAAACGAGGACGGTTATTTTGCACCAATATCGTGTGACTGGACTTGTGACACTGAGCCAAACCTGTAAAGTTGTATGAGCTGGAAACCATAAACCGGCCATAATGTGGGACTGAGGGAAACATCAGAGCTAAGGGATAAATGTGAGAAATTGCTTTTGGCTACTACATGTAATCCGTCTTATATTACACGCAGTTATTGGCTCTATTGTTAAAATAAATCGAACAGAGCAGCTTTAATGTCAACAGGCGTGCTTATCAGTCACAGGGAATTCGTGTGTTGTGTGTCACAACAATCATCACTCCAGTGCGGGATTATTTGGGAAAAGATGTCCTCCTCTTGTTTTTAGCACTATATTGCATTCTCCTGCTGAGTTTTTTTCTCAATACACTAGCTGCAAATGGACTGAAAGGGTTAGAAGATTTGAAGCTTGTTGTGGTAAAGGTAATGCCCTCAGTACCATTTACCAATATACTGTAATAATACTCATTATATTAAAACAGTATATTGTTGTAGTTGGAATATGACCGTAGTCATGTCACGCTCTCTCACAGCTTCCGCTCTGTTAGCTTAAAAGTGCGCTAAAAGTTCATGTGTCGGCAAGCTAAAATGCCACCGTTTTAAGAATATTCTGTCATAATCTGATGAATATTTCACAGAAGGAATATTTTTAGAGAGAGTCATGTCTTTTCTTCACACACAACAAAGCTCTCATGCCTGCCAGAGTGTTACGAATGAGGCCGGGACAGCGGAACAGGAGTATCTGGTGCTTTTTGCCGCTGTTGGCTCTTGGTTTCCCAAACACAACAAGTTCGACCGGTTGAATTCCATTTCAACTGTCTTACAGCAAACATGTCCACTGCCAGTTTGTTCAGTAATATCAATTCTCAGCCTTTTCCTTTGTTTTTTTTTGGCCTTCAGCAAGCTTCCAGTCTCTGTGTTGACGGCACATACGCTAAAGTGTATATGTGTGATCCTTAGCCTAGCACCAGTGCAGGGTCCTGAGGGGCAGCAACTGCTGATCTTTCAATTCTGCTTGGAGGCCTTTCTCGCTCCGGTTGCCTGGCGACCCTCGTGTTTCTGAAAGGGGAGGGGCCATTATTGCTGAGGAAAGAAGAAGAAATTGGAGGGAGTTGCATAAAATGTGGATGAAGCTGTCAACAAGAGATGCTTCCTCGAGGCTTAAGCACAATGGGATCAACAGATGGATTTCTTATCAGATCTGCGAGTTTAAAAGAAATTGATATTAAGTAATCTCTAAAGCGCGTGACAATATTCTTCATCATATCAAAGAGTGATTGAGGACAATCTATGCACTTGCATGATAATTAAAATCAAATGATGTTGAAATGAAGCCTGAATTTTAAAATACATGTAGTCATGTTAGGCCAATTAAAATCATACTAAACTGGCATTCTCAAAATCAGACTCACACACCCAGACGTAACTGTAGAAGAGGACATGAAGAAGCTGTTCATAACAGTGAATTACCACAAGGGATGGCTTTCATTTAATTTCTTAAAAAAAGAAAGTTAGAAGCTGAAAGGGGGTATATTGAGTCAGAGATACTTCCATCAATGAATTCCACTTCTATGCTCGCTCATTGAAACATTGACAATCGTTCAGTTAAGTGAAGTTGAGCTGTTGTGTCCCGTTACAAACACAGCGGTGTTGAACCATGGTTAAAGCACAATTTGAATGAGGACCATTGTTCTGGTCCCAGTTTACATACAAGGGAGGGCGATCAGGTTATTGACCAAAGTACTTCTAATGCCACGACACAGTGGACTGTATGAGAAATGTTTACTACATTCTGTGGCTTCTAATTTTGTCTGTGAAAGATCAATCCACATGTATGTATAGCTTTGTTGGGGAATTTGGCCATATAAATATACACTTAAGCTTCACTGTCTCACATAAAGATGGAACTTAGCCTCTTTGAGTATAGTTGAGAACACACATCCAGGAGTGATTCAACCCCCTTCTGCGTTATGAGGGTTTGCTGTGTCTACCTTAGATGGTATTGGACTAAAACACAACAATTTTGTCTTTTCCAAGTGTAATTTAATCTTGCTGTGTTTGGCTCGACTTATCTGTGCATGAAGTTGAGCCAGTAGTGGGCCTCTCTGCCGATAACCATTCTCAACATATCAGCATATATGCCAAGAGGTGGATCAGATGGAAGAAATTGTGGGTTATGGCTTGGCCACGTCAGTGCCCACCGAAATGATTTGGCATTCATGTAAAAAATGCCAACAATTAGGGATTTCAGTTTAAAAATGGATTGTTATTCCACAGAAAAATATTGATAAATGTTGACGTTGTTGTTGAATAAATTATAATTTCTCTTTAGTGTTGTACAACTATATTACCGTTATCTGTTGGCTCTGTCTGAATATGTCAAACAGTCCAGCATTTTTCATGGAATGCTTTTACACAGCTTGTCTTACCTTAAAGTGCAGGGCCTTTTTTTCTTTGGACAACTAAACTAAACCTATAGGTTGAAATTCAGAAATCTCTAAATTGAAACGACCAAAATATAGCGACTTTGTCAGAAAATGATTTTCTCCGATAAAGATTTACGCTCCACGTGGCACGTCATTTGATGCCAAGTCTTAACTTAGAAAAAAAACCCACAGAAAAATACTCAGTAGATGCGTTGATACAGTCGGCATAAGCAAATCAAAACTGATTGACTGTTGACACTTGACATTTCTGTTACAAGAGGCTGTCTAAAGAGCAGAGACACTGAGGCTCAGCAAACGCAGGTCATTAATAAGTTCCTGAGGTGAAGCGGGAAAACTATATTTACAGGAAATACTGTAAATGGCTCAACATACAGAGGAAGAAAATACTCTAAAATATTCAGCTGTGACATATAATATTTTATTCTCATGTCAGAATATTTCCCAAAAGAAACCAGAGCTTGTTACACAGAGATATTACTGACATTACGCATGCAGAAAAAAAAAAGAAAATTTTCTTTGTTTTTTCCATCTGCAGAAACCTGTCCTCATGTAATATTTTGTAAGTGTTTGATAGCTCCGGTCCAATGTGCTATTTACAGCTGGCGTACAAACCCAGATCGACTGTTTGTTCTCTATGGGAGACTTTCTGATTAATGTGATTGGCCAGCTGCTGTGTGTCACACTGGGGAAGTGTACCTGTGGATTTGTGTCGGTGTACGTCTCCATCCTTGTATTTTTTAGGAATATGGGTGCTCGTCTTTACGACGACAAATACCATCATTACTTGAAACAAGAGACAGACAAACAAATACTGCGGTCAACACAAAGTTCCTTTCCTCCTAACTGTGTGTTGCAGAAGTGAGACGTAGCCATAGTAGGAGGCTCTCCCAGAAAAAGGTGGCTGCAGTTGACCTTTTTGATTCTTTATTCATCACTTCTTTATATAATTCACAGTTTCACAGGCTAAAAGCTGAGCACATATGCTTTTAAAAGTAATGTCATGAATAATTTTTGGTATAGATTTGCATCATGCAAAGACATTTTTTTTGCCTTTGTAACAGCACCAGCTCTCAGAGGGACACTTGCAGACAGTTTTTCGGGACACATGACAGGCGAGTTGCTTCAGGCGTCTTGGGGAACATGCCACTGTTCATTTATAGAGCTGCAGTGCTTCAGCTGCTTCTGTCTCGTCATGTAATCCCACATTAACTCCATGATGTGGAGATCTGGGCTCCCTGGAGACCACTCCAATCGCGAATACTCGCTCATCTCAGATGTTTCATTATCTCTGCGGTCATGTTTTTTTCGAGTGGCTTCCGACCAATCAGACGCATCCTCGATGGTTCTGAGCAATGAATGAGGATGTAAAAGTTTTGAATGGCTACACATTTTGCGTCGAGTTTTTCCACTTAAATGTGTGAGAAAGAAATGACTTCCACTTAATTTCACAAATATTGACAGATTATGATGACATAATCGGTTCTGTGCCACACGGTCTTGACATGGCCGCTGTTGAAATGTGACGCTTAAGGAGAAGAGGCAGAGGGATTAATGAAGAGGGGGGAGCGACAGCTAAAATGGGAGGGAGGAAAAAAGGAGGCTCACCTTACTTGGGCACAGCGTGGACATAAAGACATCTATCTGAGAAATAGCCATCTCATTTTCGTTCTGTTCTTGTGTCTCTCATCGTGAGGGTCAGGAGTCACACATTCAGACATTCTTGTTATTAGCTGCAGGGCTTCCTCTCTGCTTGGTCTCCCTGTTCTCCGCTGCTATAGCTGCTGGCCTACTGAAGAAATCTACACACTCTATCAATTTGTGCACATCTCTGCCAACACTGGTGATGATTTGTTCGACTACACTGGACCCTTGTTCCATTGCAATAAACATGTTGCATCAGTAGAATAGATGTTAACTTGTAGTAATTTTGTCATTCGCAGTTCACATACTTGCATTATTATCTGATACGTTGTAGCTATAAAAATATCAATGACAGCAGCTTGAAGTGGAAATAGTCGAATTGTTTGGTATTTTCAATAAACTAGAATGATCAAGCAGAAATGATAGAAAAAGTGAGTGTTCCTTGTTTTTGTTTATTTAACAGGGACATTGTCCCAGATATAGCCAAAAACTACCCCCCCAAAAAAAGAGAGACAAAAGGAATAACTCACACTAAAACAGACACAATTAAGTACATTTCCAAAACATATCATAAAACCATAGCCCATCAGCAACACAAAAAAACAACGGTACTAACGTCCAACTTGACAGTCAAAAATCCAGACATCACATTTAAAAACACACATGCCCATCTCGGTTTGTAACCGCAAACGTGGACTTCCCTCAACCTCCCTTGAGACTGATTTAAAAATGTTTAAAAGTGCTGCACTGAACGTTTGTACTTCACAATGCTTGCTTTTTCATTTTTGCAACAGCTATAAATGTCATGACACGGTCTCATCAGCTGATGACGGTAAAAAAATTACAACGGGCGTGTGAAAAGGAGTCATCACATCCGCCTGCTCGATTTCACAGCGGCAGTTTTCGCATATTTCATACACAGACTTGGCATCACAACAGCTCTCCATGTGCTAACCTTGTAGCACTTTATTCGAAGCACATGCTAACAAATGGGACGACAGGGTTTTCCCACAAGGGATTTATTCCATTAAATGAATTTCACTTGGGTTTGCTACAGTTCAGAGCCTCCTGCAGACGTGTTAGATTCAAAATTGCTCTGCTTTGCTTTATGAAACGAGATTGTGCTCTCATGTCTCTCAGAGCAACAGAAGGCTTATATTTTGCCTCTCGGTCCCATGGCAAAATGCCTCTTGCTCTTGATATGCCTTTTGTTTGCATCAGTCGTACATGTGTGGTGACTGTAATAAGGTGCTACCACACTGTGTCTGCTCTGCATCAGTATCACTTCCCTTGGGCATCAAGGAAGTTCCTCACAGCTTTCCTCGGCTTTATCAATGTGCCTCTACAGAGGCGCTGAATAACAAAAGTAGCTGTAATTGTATTAGTACATTGGATTGTGCTTGAAGTGTGTGTTCTTAGAGGGACAGAGTGTACCACTTGTGTCTCTCTGTGTGCTTGGATTTGCGTCTTATTGTGCATTTTTGCCCTGTGTTGGCTTGTTTTTGAGCAGGCTTGTTAGTTAGGTCTGTGGGGAGATGTGCTTTCCGCTGACTTTGTTGGATTCAGAGCCAGAGTTTCTTACGGATCAATAGTATCCTGGACCCACCACATCCATAGCATGTGCAGCTGATTGGCTGTCTGCATAGGGTGCACCCACATGTGATGTCATATATCTTTTTCTCATTTCGTTGTCTTGTTTGTTTATATATTTATCACTCACATCACACCCTCCGTCAAACAGAATTTGCTTAAAATTCATTCTTTTCACTTTGAAATCTCTATAAAAAAAACAAACCCCAACAAAAGCACAACTTGCCTCAACTGATTTTGTTCTCTTTACAAAAAACCGAGGTGTCAAAAATGAATATTAATACACCAAAGCATGTGCTTATAATCAGATACAGAAGGGGTGCATTGACAGATGGGTTTTCTTTGTGATTGTGACTAAAGCATTGAAAATACACCTGCCTCTAGGCTGGTTCTTACCTCAGAATTAGACATATTTGTATGTCACTGTCCGGGCACCTGCTGTTGTGCATGGGTTTTATGTTGCATTCAAGTGGACCACAATTCCTTCTACTAGGGAATACTTAACTTTGCTTCTGTTTCCAGGAATTACATTATCACGTTTCCCCTTTTTATCTCTAGGGAGAAGACCATCTAAATCACTCATCAGGCCAATAAAAACATCTTGTCACTTGTGGCTCAAGCCTTACACGCTGTGTCTAACCTGCATCTGTCTGTACTCTCTTCAGGTCTGGATGACTGTCTCCAGCAGTACGTGAAGAGTTTTGAGCGGGAGCAGATGGGCGGAGAGCAGCTGCTGCACATCACCCATCAGGAGCTGGAGGAGCTCGGTGTCACCAGAATAGGACATCAGGAGCTAATCCTGGAAGCTGTCGACCTCCTCTGTGCCCTGGTCAGCCTCTGTTACTTAATGATTTCATAGCTCAGTAAACAGTGGTTTAGAAGGACAATGCTCATCAACGTCCAGGCTTTAGACAGCTGACCCCCTGATTTGTATGATAGAACATAACATGAGACAACCCCACCAAAATCCAAAAATGATGAACGCTTCGAAATGTGGCACAAATATGTCAAAAATAAAACGGATTATACTAAGATTAGCAGAAATAATTTAATAACTTTACCATTATCTTGCTGGCTAACAAGCTGTCATGAGTTTGTAGTGATGCTGCAGCAGTCAGTTGCACAGAATATGAATCAGCCTATTAGTATACTCTCTGTTGGCTTGTGTTGTTTAATGAAGGTAGCAAGTTCCAGCCAGGGAACAAGCTTAACAGGCTAGCTGAAGCGTTTAGTCATGAGTGTTTACATCCCAAAAGTAACCATTCAGTTTCATTCCATTCCACTTCCATTATGAGTACCGTACCTCATTGAAATGACAAATAGAGAAATTAGATAGAGGTGGCAGAGGTGCTTACCAAAAAAAAATATTTCATCACTATTACCAAGAACTGTCACTCTCCAACACAAAATCCAGTAGGACTGGGTTTCAAACTCTAATATATCGTGTTTGTATTTCATAGGGAGCTGTGAGGGTTCTGGATTCACACCTTGACAATGTGCCTGAGTGGGTTTTCTCAGGTTTCACCACATAGTCCATGTCATGCAAGTCATAGTGTGAATGTTAATACATGTTTGTACAGGCTAGCCCTATCACAGACTGCCAGCCAGTCCAGGATGATTACCTTACGAGATGCTCTGTTGACGGGAGCAAACAGACCAGTTCAGATAAAACTGAAATAAGTTCCAGGAGATGCTGCTGCCCATGTAGCACTAGATTATTTCTAGCATGCTAGTATGGAGCATGCTTTTCTGCCACATACCGTAGTTTATTAGCCCTGCAAGTAGTCACTTGATAGTGGCTCAGAAACATCTACTCCAGATGGATTTCCCTACAGTATTTCAACACAGTCTCACACTAGAATGGATTACAGCCGGTTTGGTTCACAATGCAAAAAGACAGGACTTTCATAATAAAAAGGCTCAAACATGTGACATGGCTACCTCTGTCTTTTGAAATTGTGACCTGACTAAGTTTTATCTTACTTGAAAATTTCCCTCGTGCTTTAGACATGCTAAAGGATCAAAACCACTGCAATTCTATGTTTTGCGTTGTAAATTGTAATATCCTTATGTTTTACGTGATGCAAAACTGTCCCAATACAAAACAATAGGCGATGTTGAATGTTACCTTCTCACAGTTTCTATGCCTTTATATGACACGACAATATGTTCAACTTGTGAACAAATATATTTAATACATGCTTTCTTCTGACGCTGGGCTGGGTCCTTTCAGCAATTCTCATCGGAAGAAAGATGTATACTCTAGTTGTTGTTTGGTTTCCTCCATCAGTTACTGATACTGGCTTAAGAAAAAACGAAAAAAAAGGGAAAAAAATCCTCTGTCATTTGGGTCTTGCTTTCCGTGGTCAGTGCTGACTGCATGCACACTGCCCCTGCTCAGGATTAGGGAATTAGGTGGAATTAGGTGCTCCTTTCCCAGGGAGAGGGAGAAAAAGACAGGGAGGAGGAGAGGTGAGAGGGAAAGGGAGAATATATAGAAAGAGTATGCAGGATGCACCTTATCTCCAAGGCACACATGGTTGGATTAGTTGGAGCTGTTTGAATGTGTGTGAAAGTGTGTCTGTGAGCTCATGCCTGTGTGTGTGCTAATCAGCAGCACCTCTTCTCATTCAAATCTTCCAGCATGGGAATGAGTGTCCCAGAGTACCAATCACCATATGTGCTGGAACTGGACACACTCACACACTTCATCACACACACGCACACATTTAAGGATGCCAAGTAGACAAGACGAATCACTGAAATTACCACTGTGAGTACTTTTAAAGAACACTGCTGGCTTTTTCGCAATTTGGGTCTCGCTTTTTGTAGCTTTGGCTGTTATACTAACGATACAGTATGTGGAAATACAGTGTGTTAACTGTTGAGACCAAGCAACACATCAATGTGTGGGGGAGAAAACACAAGCAGTCACGTAGATTCAAATATACAAGTAGCCCCATCTTTGTCAAACTTACAATACTTAGAAGTGACAATCAAGGCGTACTGCAAAAATATAAAGCAAATCAGCAATTCTAATATTCACCAACAGATTTGTACACCCCAGATATGTTGTATAAATAATACTTTCATTGTAGTGGGGCAAGTAAATCTCCAATGTCCTGTGATTAATTCCACTCCTCGGGAAACAAAGCACCATGGTAGCAAAGGATGAATCACTGTCATCAGCAATATCATCCATTATAAGGAAGAGCTAAACCTGGCTCCCCTGGCTCAACTGTTATGACCGTCTGGTGTTTCCGCTGTTAAATGGGGGAACTTCTGTGGCTCTGGATCGATGCAAGTTTCAAGTGCTGAGTGAGCTCTCAGTCGTATTGTAAAATCTGTAGAAGGTCTTCTTTTGTGTCTATGCAGTCAAATTATGCTCATAGCATCATTGCTAAGCAGGTGTCCATATGGGCAGCAAGTTTTCTCTGTAAATTGTCATTACTTTGAAAGTCACTTAAACCCTCAGGAAAAGTGTCAAAACTGGACTAATCAAGGCATTTTGTAAATATACTGGATGCTTTCATGTATAGGAGGGAATTAAGATCGACTACAGCAGCCTGGGCACAGAATTATGAACTGAAATACTCATTGTTGCAATAATTGTTTTCAAGTTGCAAGAATCTCTCATATCCTGTAAATAGCTGATGGGATTAAGATTAGCTTTCTACATTCACACATTCCTTGCGGTGTCCCCCAGAGTTCTATTCTAATACCACTTTTCTTTTAGGTCCAAATATTGATGTGAAAAATTCTGTGTTCTAGACTTAATTCAGCGTTAATATATTCCTTTTTTTCTCCAGCAAAGGACACAAAGGTTGGAGAAATGCCCTTTACAAGCCTTTAGTTGTCTATTCGGGCGAATACATAAACTCTTTCATACCATCTAGAAATTGAGGTGTTTATCAGCCAGGCATTTATATGTTTGGAAAACTACATGTCCAAAATGTAATTTCACTCATTGGTCTTCTTATTTTCATCTGATATCACAGCTCTTTCACACAGCTTGAATCACCTTTCACTGTTGGTCCTTTGTCAGTGCAAACGAGTGACTCCAAGCTGATGTTAGAGTTCTCTAAGGTTCTTGAAAGTCATCATTTCTATTTCTTGTGATTTTTTTCATTTGAGCTAATAAAACAGGAGTCCTTCAATGCTTTTGAAAGTTAAAACCTTGGGTTAAGCCCAATTGCAGCGTCATGGCAGTTAGTAAAATATGCACGTTGATCCATGTAGAAATACACAATTTCACAAAATATGACTGATTTAAACACTGAAGAAAGATATTCCACCACACATGCAGATCACTATACTCCTAATGAATAGAAATTATAATAAAGGAAAAAAAAATAGAATGAATGATAATATCATAATTGATAGATATTTTGATGATATTCTAGTTTTGTAAGGAAAGGATAATATGGTGATATGGTGATACCATTTTGCCCAAACATGTTAAATGTTATGTTTAATTGTGAGCAAAGGCAGAAATATCATCATAAAGGAGAGGCCACTCCAGTGATGGCTGCTATGGCAACTACATTGACATGGGTATGGGGGCGTTGTGGGTGGTTGTGGAGTGGAGGAGACGAGGGGTGGGAGAACTGTAGTTGTATTCCTGTTTCGATTTGCACGCTTATGCATGCGCTGCTTAAATGACTTCTTTCTGTCTCCACACGCGCTAAGTCATTCACATAGTCGGCACAGGTTTATTCCCCTGCTTCATTTCAGCTCTCTGTCCCCTGGAGGGAGCTGCTCACAGCTTTAGATCGAATCATATGACAGCCTAATTACAGCTGTGCAAACATGTACACTCAAAGTGCATGTACACATCTACATTCACACGGAAGACAGAAAAGCATACAGAGCACAGTGTGTGCCTGACCCAGTTTCAGTGAGATGCATAGCTGGGTGCTTTCTGTCTTCCTCTCCCTCTTGTCTTCTGTCTATTAGTTCCTTAGTTGCCTAATTTCTCTCTTTCACTCTCTCTCTGCTGCCACTGTGAAACCCTCCCTCCTTTGTAGTCACTGCGGTCGTGACTGTGTGGAATAGATCTAGAGGCAGCAGAGAAATAGATACGTCTAGCTCAGACTGTGCATCTGACTTTACAAGGGTGTGCGCGTGTGTCTCTGTGTGAGTGTGTGTGTAGCCATTTTGTCAGCAGGAATCAGACTTTGTCAGGCAAGACATGACTTGAGGTGCCTTTGGATGCTGAGTGCAATATGTGTGTGTTTATTTAAAAGGGTCACGGTGCAGTAATGGGCTAGCCCACTCCACCAGCTTGGTGATTTTGTAACACAGTCAAACCTCAGAAAATCCTCTGGCTAAGTTGGTCTTTAGTGTAAAATGTATCAGTTTCACACTGACTACTTAAAAACAGTCAAACTGATACTATTTGGAACCTCTTGAACTGTGGCCTGCATTACTTGGAATGGCCACAAAAGGAGTGTTCAACACTCCTAAAACGCCTAGAAACACTTGTAAGGAGGTTAGGAGGGCATCAAGTGTTAATCCACAAAATGTCATGCAGAGGACCTGTATTTTAGCCCATCTCATTTCACCCATTTCTGAAGTTATTTCTCTTTTCGGCTTTAGGTTTTGGCATGTAAATTCAGGATAAACAACTGCCAAAATAAAATGTTGCCCTCTCACAGTTTTAGAGCTTTATTGTGTCAGTCACACTATGGTTTTGCACTGTGGACAAACGTAGCTGTAACACAGTCTGAAGCAGACTGGGCTAAGAATGTCTTACATAAAAATGTGAAGTTAGTAGCTAAAAACAATTTCAGTTCATGTTTGAATCAAACTGTTTTCAGTTAAGCCAATAGAAATGTGTAGAAAGAACTTTCTTTTGAAGACAGACAAGAGGATATGGGCAAGATGTGATGTACCTTAAAGGGATAGTTCGCCTCTTTTGATATGAAGCTGTATGACATCCCATATTAGCAATATGATTTATGAACATTGACTTATCCCCCCCCCCCACGTTTTGGCGTTGACAAGGTAGTCCGGCTAGTTGGCTGGGGCCACAAAAATAAAGGGTCTTTCTTCTCAAAACAATATGCGTTCTAAAGAGTAATACATTTGCATTACAAAATCGTCTGAACGAGGTTGGAACTCGGCTCACAGGAGCAGCGGGGGGTAAGTCAATGTTCATAAATAATATTGCTAATATGGGATGTCATACAGCTTCATGTCAAAAGAGGCGAACTATCCCTTTAAAACCAACAAATTACAGATTCAGTTTAATATTCATTCTGTGCTTTGGAGAAAAATTAGTAAAGCGATATCAGTGTCATCATATCTCTTTGTGTTGAGTATGGAGATGGAAGCAACAGGTGATTAGCTTGCTTAGCACAAATATTAGAAGGAGGAGACAGTTAGCCTTGCTTTATGGTTTAGGTGGCACCTTGAAATACTTGCTAATAAATACTATCTTTGATATATATTAGCTACACAAACATGTCAAATCAACAGTTTTAGTGAGTTTTGAGTTTGAGTTTAGAGAGTTTTGGTGTGCTAAGCTTTGACAGCCAGGCTAGCTTAGCTTTGTGAAAGGATGGAAGCAAGAGGAATACGCTAATGGGACTTTATTCAAGGTAAAATATACAACTCTGAAACTTAAATGGATATCAGATTTGTTAGGCTCTTTCAAGATATTTAAAGACTGTGTACAGTTTCAGTTTTTATGACACTAAAGTAGGCTAATCGCTTCTTGGCTAAATCTCCATCCTTAACATTAAGATATAAAAGTAGAGAGTAACATTACAAAAGGCTAAGTTGTTTATTTCACTTAAATCGGGGGGCTTGTGAAATAGTCACATTCTCATGATGGACATAAATGTATTTTTATTCCATGACATCCAGCATAACTTGAAAGCAATGTATTACAGTATTATGTATTACAGAGGTTTCTTTTGCTGCTGTATGCCATCCACTTTTTTACGTCATTTGTAGACTTGTACCCCCAAAAAAAACTTTCTATCATGTAGCAATCATTTAAAGAGGTTCTAATTAAACTATTCTATTTTGCTTTCCCAACTTTAACGGAGTAGTCTTTATTGCTTAATTGTAACTGAATGGTTTTCTATGCCTCATTATAAACAAGTACTCCACCTAGTATAGAGAGTTTGTCTAAACCTAACCAAAGAGCAAAAATAAACAGAAGTAAGTTGTGAAAATAAAACAAAGTGAAATCAATTCTGTATCTCTGTGATGGAATATGTGTGTGTTATTGTACTACACAACCAGCTCTCCAGCTTCCCCATATGAACTTTGTGATTTTTCAAAACTGAAAACATTGTTTTATCAAATTTTTTTTCTGTATGTCATTGAAATGACCGCCTGGATTTTGTGACTTTGCCACAAACTGCATTGAGATTGTGTCGGAACTTCAGATAGAACTAACCATTGTTCTACTGTAAATTAATCCATCTGTTTGTCCTCCAGAACTATGGCCTAGAGACAGAGAACCTCCGAACTCTGTCCCACAAGCTGAACGCTTCAGCGAAGAACCTCCAGAACTTCATCTTGGGTCGACGGAGGGGTGGTCACTACGATGGACGAGCATCCCGAAGGCTGCCCAATGATTTTCTCACATCAGTAGTGGATTTAATTGGTGCAGCCAAGAACCTTCTTGCCTGGCTCGACAGGTGAGGCTGCATCTCGGGCATTTTCATTTGTGGGAATATGTCCATAATTATTTTAGATAACTGCCAAATCAAAACAGCATGAATTATTTCAATATGAAACCACTTAACTGACTGTAAAAATACAGTTATGTTCACATTTTTATTTTTATTTGTTACTATTTCTTAATACATTGTAATTTTCTATATAGAAAGAAAAAATAATTTACATTAGGAATCATAATATCTGTCTCTTTCCTTTCAAATCTACATTTTAAGTATATCTGGTGGTAGGTCCGTGTAACGCTTTGCAGTGCTTTGATCCATTTTTAGAATTCACATGAAAAAGATGAAAATTGGGTTCAAAACTTAAATTTTCAATTTGGAAACTAGTCCGTAAATAGATTAATAGCGTTATTTTTATTCAGTCGGTGATCAAACACGATGAAAAAACAAAACAAAACAAAATATCAACTGAAACTAAAGTAAAATTTGTTGATGTAGTGGAATAACTTGATCTGTACATAATTACACGTAATCACAGGGTTAAATGGCATAGTTTCTAAATGGTAGAAAAGTAGATTTTTTTTCCCCCCTTCCATACCTATAGAGGGTGTAATAATAGCCTATCAAACATGACATGAAAGGTGCAAGGCAACATCGGCTAGCTGTGGAAGATGTCTGACTGGAGTGCACTGTATGCGTATGAAGTTGTTATCCGTAGATTAGTGGAGGAGCAGTCCTATTCATGTAAACAGGTCAGGGAAGTTCTGCGGAATCAATATGGACTCGAGAACGGTTCCAGTCTTTCCTCGATTTCGAAGTTTTGTGCTCGTAAGAACATTCACAGATACGATTACTCATGGCTTGGTCAACACGATGTGGAAGCAGTCGTGGCTCCAGCAGTGACCGTTTGTGGTCCTGTTTGCGGCAGGAAGGTGATGACCGGCATGCTGAGAGCCTCAGGATACAGGCTGGGCGAACGAGTTGTCAGGCGCGCTCTGGCGCAGTTGACCCCACAGTATACCTAGATGCGCAGAGAGGGGACGGCTCGCCAAACAAATCCACACCTTTACTATGCGGAGTACGTGGGGCATAAATTACACGCAGACGAAAACGAGAAGTTGGTGGATTTTGGGGTTACCGAAGTTATTGCCTCAGATGGCTTCAGTGGGAAAATCATGGCATTTTCTGTCATGCCCATAAAAAACAACCTAACGATTTATGATGAAGTTTACCGGGACATTTGCTTAAACTATGGGCTTTTTGACCAATTAAGAGTGGACCATGGCCGTGAGTTCTACTTGTGTCTTTATCAACAAGACAATCTCCAAGCCCTGCACACAATGACGGGTTTTTGGATATAGATGACCCCTATACGAAACACTGCGTCTCCACCATCACCTCCAAATGCTGCACAGTTGGGATACGCAATTTCATACAGGCTTGGAATGCGCACACAATCCCCTCTAAGGGTATACCAGATTCTCTGTTCGCCGCTAACTTGAGGACAGCTCAAATCCCACCACACTTCTTCCCACCTGCTGTCGAGGTTGCAGATGAATACATCCGGAATGGTGGATCCCTGACCTTCCCCACCCCCTTTGGACGGGACCCCCTCGATGGTCATCCAGAGCTTCAGGTGCAGAGGGAGACACTGCTGCGCCCTGCCCATTATGAGGACGTGTTCTACTCGTCTCACAGGTCGAGGGGAGCTGTTCTGGGAGGCTTTGGAGACCTACATGAACATTACCAATGGTCTTGAGCTGTAGGGCAGGCCAATGTCTTTGCTGTTGAAATTAAAAACTGATACATTTCTCTCTACTCATTGTCGTGTCTTTGTTTAATGAATAGTCTTGTGTTCAAAATGCCACTGTCAAATAGGCTAGTGCAGACTTCACATCCCTGGCCCCGAAGGGTCATTATGACCATGGTCAAGAATTCTACTTTTGGCAATTACTTGTCATGGTGTGGCAGGCTATATTATGTAGGCCTATGTTATGGCCAAGGTAGGCAGGCTATATGTCCAAATGGTACTTTAATGGTACTGCAATGGCCATGTCACTGTGCACTGTCTATGATAATAGATTTAGGCTTAACTTTGTGACTCACAATTACTTATGTATCAGAGATAGGGCTATGTTTTTTTGTTTTTTTTTTAAAATGTAAGACGCATGTGTTGGCGCTAGTGGTAGCGCATCTGCGTGCGGCTCGGGTGGCCGGGGTTTGATTCCTGCTCAATGCACATTACGTGTTTATTATTTATATTTTTCTCAGAAAATGGCACATTATGATAACGTTGCGGGAACGGGAGCCTGACTTCAGGTGAATTCTAAAAATGGAGCAAATCACTGCAAAACACGGACCCCCGGGGGCAGTTGCGCTGTAACCCATGCAGAGGTCATTCACAAACTTATTCTTGTCACATTCTTAATGTAGCCTACATCTGCGTCTTTGTAGGCAATCATCTTCGTGCAGTGAATGTACTAAAATAAAACTTAGGATATTGTCCTAGGCCAGTGTGTTTACGCAGAGGGCGGGGTTTACACACTTAGTATTAACCTAATTAAATAGGCTACTCATACTGACCGTTTAACAAAATGTAGGCTATTCGTGCCCAAATATAGCCTAAGTGGCATAGGCAACACTCAGCATCACCGTTTCTTTACTGATAGTGCAGTATTGATAGTGCGAAGGGCGTAAACATATGACAATATTAAATCATGCCTCAACTTAATATGGTACTGTAGCCTATTGGAAAGTTTGCAGGTTGGCCTACAGCTGAGCCAGTCGTTCTGTCAGATCTGTACGTCTCAAGCTGACTTGCCATCCATTTCATTTGTAGGCCTATCTCTAAAAAACACATCTGGCGCTACTCGAGCCAAGACATCCCCCCGGCCCCCGCGTGCATGGTTCAGTCCAACCACGACGCAGAAATTGAAAATTGGAATATTAACTAATTTTACTTTCCACCGACAAATTACAATGAAATGAACAAACAACATCAATTATCTGTTTTCTGAGTTGTCTGAAAAATTGAAAATTGAAGTTTTGAACCCAATTTTCATCTTTTTCATGTGAATTCTAAAAATGGATCAAAGCACTGCAAAGCGTTACACGGACCGTGGTAGCATAATGTTATAAGTAAATTTGTTCTTTGGAGTTTCATCATCAAACTGTTAATCACATTATCAGATGTTCCTTCTGTTTCATCAACCATTGATATAAAAACAATGTAATGATAATTAACTTAATGGATGAAGTGCATTCTTTTTCAATTCACATTAAGATTATTTTTTGTATTTTCATGAATTCAGATGAGCTTTCGGCACTGTTCAGTATGAAGCTGAGAACTCAAACAATAATGCAACGCTGAGCTTCAGTAGGCCCCTGGTAGCTGTGATATAAAACCAAATATTGTTGTTTGTCTTTATGTATTGCTCTTGTGCTTTATTTCTCCTTCATCACTGCCCTCTCGTGTCATTTTAAACCCACACTGTTAGCAAATAAGTGAACAGAAACAACCCCCCCTTCGAACAATATCGAGATGAAATAAAAATTATGCAAAAAAAAGTGTGTAAACAAACTAGCTTCCCACCTCCCACCCAAAGTTAACACCCCCCACATCCCACTCTTTCTTTTTTTCAGGTATCCTGTGCATTTGTCAGATCATAACCTGTTTTTGTTTGTTTCAGGTCCCCATTTGCCAGTGTGACAGAGTATTCATTACTAAAGAACAACATCGTGCAGCTCTGCCTAGAATTGACCACCATTGTACAACAGGCAAGCATCCCACCATAACACATTCACACACTGATAACAGTCATGATAAGGATTCAATGTGAAAGAGCAAGGTTGTTTTGGAATGTCAGTATGGATGGAGGTTAGCCAGTTGTGCATTTCTACAGATTTTGACTGTGAGCTTACATGTGTCCATTGCCATAGGCAAGTCGCTCTCAAAAACAAACCTCATCGACTCACCGCAAGAACTCACCCCCTCTCTAATCCAAATGTTCTGATGGAGGGGTCCATTATTCCCTGTCCTTCTTTTACTTGCTCCCCTGTGTTAATTCACCACATTGCACACACATGTGCACCCTTGCAAATTGAGGCAGGGGCTGCATGCATTCACTCTGGCACCGTAGCCATCTCATTGTTTGGACAAAAACTACGTATGCTCTTCTGGACCTTATCCATGTCCTCACAGTAAGAGCCTGCTTGGAGTGTACGAGAGTGTGTTTGTGCTTGTGCCCAGAGTGAGTCCTGGAGCTGAGCAGATAACACCCATCCCCTCTGACAAGGGCCAGAGGAGAGAGAAGAGAAAGGGGCCACTGTGGGTTCACAATAGGCCAAAATGAACCCGTCGCTGCCAGAGTGCAGTGAAACAGACAAAGGTGGCAGCAGAACCTGCACTAATGCATCAAACGTACGAATTACCTGCTCTCGTTCACATCTCGGTGTATTCAGTGGGCTGCTTTCCCAGAAATAGATTAACTATCAGCTATCGTTATACAGCAGTTTGTCATGTTCAAATATTGCTGTATCTAAATCCTGAGGAGGTTTGGGAAGGAAGCAGAGTTGATCCAAATCTGGCTGATCCAATGTGTAAGTTTCCCAACATTTTAAAGTGCAGAATGAAGAGGCGATCATTTCTCCACAATTGATCAGTTTCTTCCTGTTGTAAATTTGATTTCTCTTCTTTCCTTCCTTCCTGGCTGTTATATTTGCAGGAGAGATATTAGAGCTTGTGTGCAGACAGTCATATCGATGTTTCCTCATCTCATGCGATCTCTCTTCTTCTGTCCCCCTCTCCCTTCACAGGACTGCACTGTGTACGAGACAGAGAATAAGATTCTTCATGTGGTAAGTATTTGTTTCAAAAAGTCAAAGACTAGACATCCCTGTTAATTCCGAGTCTTTTTCATGTTTATATTTGGAGTTCCGTGCCAGAAGTAAGAGCCCTTTTTTTTTTTTCAAGATGAAGAATAAACATTTATGCTCAACTAGTTTCCCCTGGTTTTTCTGCAGTTTGACTGATGCATCACACACGAGCTTGGAAAGAGCCTTGCAAATTTTTAAATTTTTCATCGGTTAACCCGTGCCACACCAGTTCAGATTTATTTTTATGACTCTTCCAAAGTTCCAGTTGTTCGATGAAAATGTTTCTATCCGATGACTGTTTGCGGTTACGATTGGAAAAAAGCATTTGAATTGATTCTGCTCGTGAAACAAAACAGCTTCGTTTAAAGCATCACGTTTGAGTACACTTCGATTTAAATTGATTTCATGTGTGTGTTTGTGTTTTGTGCAGTGTTTTGTAGGTGTGTGTGTGTGTGTGTGTGCATAGTCTGGCTTTGTGGAAATTTGTATGTGGTAAAGTGCAAACGAGCCGGAGGGCTTTTGAGAGCCTCTCTGTAGCCTCTTTGTGTGCATGCTTGTATGAGGGAGGAACTTTTTGCGTACACGTGTGGAACAGAGTGAGCAGTTAGTGTGTGATCTGGGCTGACAGTCGGATTGGAACATTTCCTGCTGCTATTTGAGGTCAGGTGTGAGGAACTGAAGAAAAAGTTGGGAGGAGAACAAGTAGAGTTCACGTAACAAAACATCTGAGTGTTTAACAATACAAAAGATGCTCAAATTGGATGATATATGGCAATGTGACTGTAATACATAACTATAACAGTAATCCACGATAGAGCTCAAACAATTAAAGGTGGGGTATGAGATGTTTTCTGGAGCATTTTTTTATCATATTGTCTGAAAACCTCCTCACGACCCCATTGCACCCACTAAAATAGAATGTTTGGAAAAAAAAAATAATATTTTAGTCCATTGTAGAGGGTGTAGCAAGAGGAAATGTCTGACCAATAGAAGTAATGATGAGAGTTACTTCTATTGGATTCTGACATGCCAATCAACCGTCAGCCCCCCTCCCCCCTCCCCCCTGCGCGTTCACAGACTCGTGACTCGTTCATGTGTTTTGAAGGCGTGGTTTCGAGGGGTGGGCTGAAGGGAGAGGCAAGGTTGTATATTTTCAAAAATATACCTTGCAGGAACCGTTTTTCCAAGATCTCATACCCCACCTTTAAGACTGTATAGTATGTTATATGTTGCTCTCCGTATGATGTGGTGTCCCCTCTACCAAAAACAAATCCCCTTTTTTGTGAAAGTATCGTGGTTGTCATTTGGCAACTGGTAATGGCAATTAGCACATTTCACTACATGTAAACTCTCTCTGCCTAATATAAAAAAAACATGACAAAACAAGCAATATATAATTCTTAAACATAGAAAAAGATACACAAAGATCTACCCATATACATGGATGCTGTGTTAAATGTGAATTAAAAACAGAATGCAATGATTTGAATATCTTCTAAACCAATATTTCATTCACAATGGAAAATATAAAGATATAAAATGTTAAAATTGAGAAATTGTACTTTTATAGTTGCTCATCTTGAATTCAGTGGCAGCAACACATCTCTAGGAAGTTGGAACTGGGCCAACTTTACCACTGTGTAGCATCCCTTCTTTTTAACAACAATCTGTAAACATCAGGGAACTAAAGAGACCGCTAGCTGAACTTTTAGGAGAGGAATGCTGGTCCATTCTTGTCTGATATAGGATTCTCGCTGCTCAACAGTCCTGGGGCTTCTTTGACTAAATTTGTGTTTCATGATGCGCCAAATGTTTTCAATTGGTGAAAGGTCTGGACTCCGGGGGGGTCAGTCCAGCACTCTGACTCTCCTATTATAAAGCCCCGCTGTTGTAATAGATGCAGTATGTGGTTTAGCATTGTCTCGCTGAAATATGCATCGCCTTACCCGTAAAGACATCATCTGGGAGCGTATGTTGCTCTGAAATCTATATACTTTTCAGCATTCATGATATCTTTACAAAAGTGCAAGTTGGCAGCTCCATAGGCTCTAATGTACTGTCAGAGATGCAGGCTTTTGAACTGAGTGCTGATTACAAGTCGGGTGGTCTCTCTCAAGTCGGGCGGTCCAGAGGATGGAGCGTTCATGATTTCAACACTTTGAATTTTCTATGAATTTGTCTGAACACAGACTAGTTTTCCACTTTGTCCACGTTGAGTTAACGCCGTTTACGCCCAGAGAAGACGACTAGATCATGTTCACATTCGGCTTCGTCTTTGTAGGATGGAGTTTTAACCTGCATTTGCGGAAGGCACGATGAACTGTGTTCACAGACAATGATTTCTGATGACAGAATCATGCCTGCTTTAAGTGTGTTGTTACCAAAGGGCCTGAAGAGCGTGGGCGTCCAGTATAGATTCTTGACCATTCTTCTTGCTCACAGAAACGTCTAAGAATCTTTTGATGGTATGATGTACTGCAGATGATAGAATATTCACACTCCAAAAAGTCTTTACAATGTAATGTTAAAGACCATCATTCTGAAATGCTCATCCTCTGCCCATGTTTACTTCTGAGAGACTCTGCCCCTCTGAGGTGCTACCTTCACATCTTTTTACTGACCTGTTTCCACATAACCTAGCTGGTTGCAAAATGTTCTTCCTGCTGTTTCTCTTCTTCAAAGAAAACAGAAAAGAAGCTTTTGTTTCCCCTTTCACAAACTTTTTTGAGATGTGCCGCTGCGATCGAATTCAAGATCAGCTATTATGTTATCTAGTCACAAGATTTTCAGATACTTTCATTCTGTTTTTAATTAGCATGTTTTGAAACAGTAGCCCAACTTTTTTTTTGGACTAGTGGCCGTACATTTCACCCCTAATATTAGAAGTAACAAATAAGTGAAATACAGGATATGAAAATGACCGTGCATACCCCTTATGCACTGTATATCTAACATGCTTTACAGCACTAAAAATATACTTGAAATGTACAGAAAAATGCAATCAAGTTCACATAAAAACACCTGTTTCGTTCGATGCCTTACAATGACGCTGGAAATGAAAGAAATTTCAAATACTTAAATGGCTCTCCACATTCACACACATACACACATGAACGTACGACCTTTGGGGCTGACACTACACATGACTAAGTATGTAATGTGTGGGATACTTGTGTGTGTGACACAGGGAGATAGAGGTTTAAAAACAGAGTGGAGCTGTTGATTTTTTTCGATGCAGCTTCTTAGCACACGGGGAACACTCACTAACACACGCACGCACGCAGACACATAGGATTGTCGAAATAGCTTTAATGGTATGAAACATTGTTCTACTTGATAGGCTGAGAAAAAAAAAAGAAACAGGTGTCAACAATTTTTCCCTCTTCTAACCAATTGACAATTTAATATAACATTATGTAGATTAGATACCTAACTCACCAAGTAACGACCAATAACTAACTGACAGAAAATGTGAAAGAGTCCATATCATCATTTTTGATTTGCTTCTTTCCACCAGTGTTCTGTAGCTTTCTTTTGCATGTATAAAAAAAAAGTTACAAAGCTCCAAGCGGAGTTGCTTTTTCCCACAGAGCATACTGATCCTGAACTTACCTGGAAAATCTTTATTTTCTTGTGTATCTATCGAAATCGCCATTGATCACATTTGCATTTATAATGTTCTCTGTGGCTGATCAAACAGACATTAGAATTAAGACTATTTCTAAGAGTGACACTAATAAAACAGTCGATTAGGTGTAACCTTCAGGATCATATTGGTTTGCCGATTGCAACAGATGCCTTCTTTCCTTTTAGTTAAGCAACAAATGCCTGTGCTGTATGAATGTGGCTTCACTCTGCTCTGGTCGAATGGTCGTACACCATTTTATTTTAACAAAGTCTACATAGGTCCTTATTTTTGCTTTCTAGTTGACAATTTGTGGCAGATATGGTCACTTTTAGTTTAAAAAACACCTAGATGAGCGTGATCCCAAATACCAAACTCAAATCTTCAGAGGCCTCAAAATGACCTGACAAAGCAGTTGGTAGCGATGTCCGCTTCTTGTCGATGGCTTTTTGGTCGGGTGGAGCTTAAAGGGAAAGGATTAAAAACCTAACGTGAATAGAGGTGCACCAATATTCACAGTGAGAAAAACAATGCTATAGCAGTACATGATCTCAAGTATTTAATGGTGTCTCTTTTCATTTTGTCCACTCACTGAAATGAAAATATCCATCCCTTACGCGTAAAATACAATCTTATTTGAATTGATTAAGCAACAAATCCTCATATTCATTTAATGCAGCTGTAATGAGTTGCACCGCAATCACATTAATATGCTATATACATTTCATTGCTTATTCCAATAATCCAGAAATGCATCCACATAACTGTGACATCGTGTCAGGAAATCCTTAGGGCCATTCTGCCACTTTCGAGCTTGATTTTGCTCAAATTCTAATTGCAAGGCTGTTCATATGAAGCAGCCTTTTCACATGTCTATATGTGCATTTTTACTGACGTGACATCCTGTATGTATCTAATTTTATCCACACAGACTTACAGTATGTTGCATATCCAGCATGGGGCTCGTGGTGGTTACTGTAGTGCTGTTGTACGTTTGTCTGCTTCTGCTCAATAATGCAAAACTCACTGCTACTCTGCTCCCCACTAGACTACGGCCTGCAGCAATCAGATAGGCATGGTGTGTGTGTGTGTGTGTGTGTGTGTGTGTGTGTCAGAAAGAGAGAGAGATGGATAGGAGCATGTGTGAGCCTGTGTGTCTGATGGAGCGTTAAGTGTGTATGTGTGAGTGTTTTTATGTGCATGCATGCACAAGGATGAAAGGAATTACATAACGCTGTCCTAGTTGTGTGTTTTCCCTCTTTCCCTTGTTTTCTCCCCTTTCCTCCTGCTCTCCTCCCCACTTCCATGTCAGTCTGTCTCTATATATATATAGCCCCTATATATATATGTATATAGTGTGTGTGTGTGTGTGTGAGAGAGAGAGAGAGAGAGAGAGAGAGAGAGTAAGAGACTGTGCACGTGCATGTGATGTATTTAAGCAGCTACGCTTGCTTTGTGTTAGCAAGTGAAAGAGTGCTTGGACGAGGAATGAAGTGAAGGAGAGAATGAGAATAAGGAAGATGATGGCGGTGGTTGCGCCACAGCTTAATCCATTAGGCACTGTACTATGTCGGGCTTTCTGTTTTACTCCTCTTAAATCTCACGCCAGCCACATAAGTTAGCTTCCCTGTAATCTGCGCTCTGATGCTCAGGAGGCATGTCAGATCAAGGCCGGGTGTTTCAGAGCCGGGCCTGTTCAGATCTCCACACTGGCGGCTGGCCTTTTGTCTGTCGTTCCTGTGTTAATCCCAGGTCAAGACAACAAGTCTGACGATCAAAGAGGAGCACATTGTCACTTGTTTGGATCTTCACTTGCGATTCATGGCTCTGTGGATGTGATTAAAAATATACACCTTGCACACATACTTTTGTATGTCCCCTTTTTTCTTTTAAATTAAAGCTCAAAATGTTCTTTAGTGGCTGTTTGTGATATGAAACCTCCTGGGTATTCCATTATGTTATGTCTACACACGTTGACTTGAACATAATGTTACTGTACAAACAGAAAATTAAACAGGCATTGTAATGTTGAAATAACTGACCCAGAAAATGGTGTGAGTGTGAGAGGAATCATTTGTGTGTGTGCTAACTCGCTGAAGATTCTCCACCTTTTCCTCTCACAAAGAATGAATCACAGGCTCTGAGCTATGGCGTGTGTGTGTGTGTGTGTGTGTGTGTGTGTGTGTGTGTGCACTCATATGTGTGTATATATTGAGGATCCCTCGTGTTCATTTTGTAGCTATAATCTGGTAACTTCTCGTTGGGATTGAGATCAGAAGATTATTTTCATGCAGAGCTCATCATATCGCAAACATTGTGTTACTTTCCTGGGTGTGTGTTTGCAAGCGCCTGTGAGCTAAGCAGTGATGCTATGAGGCAGGATAACCAGGATAGCCTCTGGAAAGCCGATGCAGTCAGTCAGCCAAGATTAGGAGGCAGAGACGTTGCTGACGATGAATTAACGTGCATGAGTGACCAAGCAGACAAAGAACCTGAAAATGAATTAACGTTTACTTGAAACAAAGGCAAGGTGAAGCTGTGCTTTTCATTTGGTGTATTTGCTCAGATTCACTCATGAATTGAAATGAATTAAGAATATATGTGCTGTGCTAACAACGTGTGTAGTTTTGTGTCGCTATTTAGCTTAGATGAAGGCAAAAATTGGCTTTGTCTTCAACAAGAATGACTGATAACAACAAATAATAACTGAGCTTTGTAAGTGAGATGTTACAACATGTCATGTGTGCACCTCGGGCTGGCTGGTATCTGTGATGTATTGTTCTGTCTGTGAAGGTGTCTTATGGGCATGCCTTTGGACAGGCCGTGACAGGAAACAGTTTGTGTGTTGGAGTGATGGAAGTGGTGATGTGGAACAATCAGATTAAATGATGTCTGTCTCACCTCCTCCAGCTAGGTCACAGCATCCCTTGTGGATCAAAACCAATCTCAATAACTCTCTGTCTTTTTCTTTTTGTGTCTCTTCCTCTCCTCCCTTCATTTTGTTTCTGTTCTCATCACCTCGAACTCTGTCTCCAGTGTAAGACCTTAGCAGGGATATGCGACCACATCATCTCTCTGTCCTCGGACTCTCTGGTCTCTCAGTCAGCCCATCTGGAGGTGGTCCACCTTACCAGCATCATGCCCAACGAAGGGCTGGTGAGGACGCACTTGAGATTTCACACACATAAACATAGAAAACAAAGCTGTCTAAAGGCGCTAAAAATGTTCACTTTGTAAATCAAAGGGCTTGCTTGCAGTGATGGTCCCACTATCACAGCATTTTAGCACATTGTTTTGGAGCTACAGCATGCTGACAGTTGTTTTGATCAAAATAGTTCAGTCAAACCCTTCTTGAAGCTATAGTTTCACCGCTGCAAACTCACTTCACAGCTTAGTGTGAGCATGGTTGTTTTTTCACAAGTTCTTGCAAATTTCTCGGACCGTCTTTCGTTTATCTTGTGATGTTTTCGGAACTCAGAAAAGGCTGTACAAGCTAGCCTTTTTGACTATTCAAACACCCCCTCAGCTTTTTGGTGGATGCTCCTTTTATACCCGATCCTGACACCCTCACCTGTCATCTACTAAACTTGCAGGACGGTGACGTGTGTCTATTTTCAAAACTTTTCTGTTTTTCCTTATGTATGTAAGTATGTTTCTGGTATTGGATTCTAGATTTGTTTATATTTTCTAAATTTTCTATATTGGGAAAAACTTTTAAAATAGTTGTTTTCTATGAATATTTGTGTCTGTTAAATACGGTTGAATTGAAATGAACAAATATTTGATTTAACTTTAGGTGTGTTTTCTAAAACTTAACTTTTATGGGAATAGGGTTTGCAAGTTAGCCACAATGGATAATTGATTAGTTACATGGCCTGGTCCGGACATTGCACAATGCTATGTGACTGTTAGGTGAATCAATAGGCAACTGTTTGCTAATGAGCTTGTTACATCAGCTCATGATAATCAAGTGTTGTGTTAGCAGCCTGCTAGATTGCCCCTAAAATGAATTAACCTTTAAATAATCTGGGGAAAATAAAAAAAAAGGCACAATTATGTCTTCATAGATTGCATTTCAATGATTATTTTCTCAATTTATTATTTCTCTAAATTCAATTAATTCAAAACCAGTGAGTCAAGTCAGTGAGGGTAAAGGTTTCTCTGAAGGTTTAAAAATACCATTAAAACCCTATATCTAACTGAAAAATGTAAGAAAACACATCAAACGTTTAAACTGGAAAAACGTATTTTGTTTTTTTGTTGTTTTTTTTTTCTTTAATGACTGCAACACGTTTTCAAGAAAGTTCGGAGATGTTTTGTTACGCTAGAAAAACCAAAAACTGGTGGATCATCTCACATCTAATTAAGTTAGTTCACAAGAGTTTATTAGCACTGTTGAGAAAAGAAAGGGGGGGGGGGGGGTAAAAATGAGTCAGAGTGGTTTAGTCTTTCAGCAGTAAAAATGGGGGGCCAAAAATCCATATGGAATGGCTGTGGTCTTGGGGCCCTTGGGCAGCAATGCATTAAAAACAGACACAAATCTCCTGTGAAGCTGCATTGACTAAGGAACACATCTGAAAACCATTGCCAGTGAAGTTCATTTCTGTACCATCAAATCCAAGTTAAAACTCTGCTAGTAAACAAGATCCAGAAATATGGCTCTGATGGAAAAAAAAGTCCAGGTCCTTAACTGGTTCAAACCTGTCACACACTGAAAACATTCGAAACATCGAACAACAGCTTTTCCCACTGCCAATAGAAAAACATGTTGTTCTTATAACAAGGAGCAGGACAAGGTGTTTTGGAGGATCCTAAAACAACACCCTCGTGTTAGCTATTCCTCTCAACTGTCACCCATCTGAATATGAAGTCCCACAGCTGTCTGATTTTGTTGTAAATATAAATCCCTCGCCCACAAACAAAGCCATACAGACACATGCAAATACATAGGACAGATATATTTCTCCATGTACTCTGCTTTTTAATCCTCCCCCTCTGTCTGTATGCGTTTGTGTTTCAGGGGATGTATATCAAATCAACATACGATGGTCTTCATGTTATCACTGGAACCACAGAGAATGTGAGTTTTTCTTTCTCTCAGTCGGAAGCTTTACACTCCATCAACCGCAATTTATGGTCTCATGTTCTATCGTGACAGTGAATCCACTGCCTCAGCATCTACCAAATATGTCCCCATCATCCTTTTCTCTGCTCCAATTTCCCCCTCTGCAGTCTCCAGCAGACCAGTGTAAGAAGATCCACGCGGGGGATGAGGTGATCCAAGTCAACCACCAGACAGTGGTGAGTTTTTAAAGCTGCGAAAACATGAGCCGGGACATGTACTTTCACACACATACTGCAAACTGTTCTCCACTCTGTGATATCTTGAGGAGGCATCAGCGCACATGATGATCTATCACCACCACCTCCGCTGCCACCATGGAACGCCCTGTCCCGTCTCTTTGTTGCTATGTAGGCTAATTAGGCATCGTGGAGAGACCACATTATAGGACGATAATTACAAGACTGTTAGCTTTCTGAAATTTGTTCCCGTTGTTGTTATAAACCCTTGAAGAGGGAGTCTCATTTTAAATATGAACCCATGTTCATTGACTGCATTTCTGCCTTAAACATCAGAGGGAAGCACTAAAATGAGCAGCCATTTTAAATGGAGCAGTGCCTTTGGAGAGGCATGTGATTCACTATGCTTTCTATAGCTTGAGCTGTCGACTCTGGCACAAACACTTTGTTCGAGGGTTTATTTGAAAATTTTGAGGGGAAGAAAAAGGTTTGTGCCTGCCCATAGATATCTTTTGTGTGCTTTTTGTGCAAGTATTTCCTCGTACATCTACGTAGGTGCCGCTCATGCAAAAGCACGCATGTATGTTCTGTGTAGCTGCGTTTGATTGATTCATGATGGAGGTGTGTGTTATATCTTCTATCTCCTCTGGGATACAGTGCAGATCGCACCCTGCCAGGCTCTCAGCTTCAACCCTCTATTACTCCCCCAGCTAGACCCCTCACCGCTCTGATCCCTCACTCTGGGGGAGCAGATAAGCAGGGGGAAACGGAGGTGTGTGCATCTGCGTGTGGTGGGAAACAGAGCTGCAGCAGTCATGGGAGACTAGGATGAGGCAGAGCTGGGGCAAATGAGGAGGAGGAGGAAGTAAAGAGCAGATAAAAAAGAAAAGAAGGGGGGGAGAGCAGCAAAGGGAAGTCTTTAGTCAACATCGTTCTCTGTTCAATCCCAAATTGGGCTGGTGAGGAAGAGAGATGGATGCACAGAAAACTCAACATCACAGCTTATACGTTTATCTAATCAGGCTCCCAATTTAAAAATGAGATTACTGTGAATATTGAATGAACAAATTCCATTAAATTATAGAATGATGGTGTAGGCCCTGTCCCACGTATCGAACAACAACGCTGCCTTCCTGGATATGCACGAGCTTTGTTTGAGAGCCACTTCAAAACAAGGACTTGCAGTTTTTAGCTCAGCGACTTCTCTGAAGTAAAATGTGGAATTTGCTCAAATAGCAAACTGATTGTTTGAAGAGGCAACATAATTATGTGGCGGTAATAGCATCTGGGAAAATAATGAAGACCCCAGGGATTTTAGAAATCTCCTCAGCAGCAGTTTATACTGTTAATACTTTGGTGGGTGTCTCCCTGTTTCTCTCAGCACTCTCTGTATTTGCAGAACAGAACAGCTCTAAACTAGGCTGGTTAAAGCTGGCTTTATGTTGGTTTTTAATGTTGGCCACATTGTCATTGGATCAAACAATGGTTGAGACGTTTAGACAGATTTTAGTCCGGTTCAGTTCACCTTCAGTTGATTTAGGAAAAACCTCCCGATGTCATAAAAATACACTTTCTTTCTGAGAGGTAGATGAGAGAGATTGACAGCTGGCTATCTATTTATTCAACTGGAAACGACAGCCAGGAGAGGATTAGAAAAGTCTGCATTCGCACCAACTTTGGAAGCAGAGGGGTAGAGCTTGCCTAAACCTGGAAGATGACAAAACATGTTAATTAGTGCGCTTTCCGTACAGGTAGGAAATTCTCTACATTTTAATGTGCCCAGGCTTCCTCTTACCCCCCGCATCCCATCTTCAGCTAAACTTATCAAAAGTCCTGGTGCTTCCCATTTGGGTAAGTGTGAATTTCCTGTTGGAAAAATCAACTGGAATGCCCCCTGAGGTCAGAATCTCACTATCCCCAATTTCAAAATCCAACATTCAGCATCCATGTGGTGATGGGGTGCAGTAATAAACTGTTCATTATTATTTCCGTCAGTTTGTATTTCTTTAAATCAGTCACAGACATAGCACTGTCCAGCCTTTTCCAGTGAGTGTGTTGCTAAGGTGTCCCTAATGCGTTGTTCTCAGCTTGTAGTGCTTATAGCTAGCCTGGTCAGTGAGCACAAAAAAGAGCAAATCCACCTTCAAACCTAAAACTTTAGGTCCATTACTGCTTGAGACTTTATGGCAATGCAGAGATTGTTAGCGACAATCTAGTCCAGCACTGAGCAGGAAAGAGGGGAAAGCTTTGGATAATTTATGCCAACAAGTTGAACTGTTCCTTTAATCAAAGAAGCCAGTGTACTCAGATAGCATCTATCTCTATCTATGACACTAGTTGGTGCACCACAGTTGAACAGCTTGGATTAATCAATCATATCTCAAATGAAGAATTGCAGTCCCCGAGAATGTGCCCCCCCCCCTTGGTTTAAGAGTGCAGGACAGAACATACTGTACAGCATCAACTTACTTCAATTCAGGCTCTCGTTGCCAACGAGTTCTTGTTGAATTCAGAGCTCTGAACTGGGCCATAGAAAACAACAAAGGGGCCACTACAGGCTAACACAGGCTGGTCATCATTATGTCAGGACACAAGGTCAGAGCAAATCTGTGTGTGTGTGTAGGGTGAAAGTGCGTGTGTGTGTAGTGGCCTCTGCGGACACTTCCAGTAACTGAGACCAGTGTTGCCAATCAATGGCGTGACGAGTGCTCTGAGCTCTGGAGACAGAATGGCCGGAACTACGAGGAAACGCTGCAGTCAGCATTCCTTCTGAGCTTTTTTTTCCCATCTCCCTCTGACATAGAGCGTAACAGTACTGACTGACCATTTATTCTGTTATGACACAGTTTTAAGACCACTGCTCATTGCTCACTGTGGTGCACAGTCCTTGAAGAGCTGCCGCAACCAAACATCTATCTTAATATTCCACCCACTTCTTCTTCAGAAGGTGTTATGGTGCTTATACAATAAAAGGCTCATTAGATAAACTAAAAAAGGCAATTATGTCATCAATCATGGTTAGGCCTATGATTTTACAGTTTACAGCAATGGTTTTTTAACCTGGTATGTGTGTTCCTCAGGTTGGATGGCAGCTGAAGAACTTGGTGAATGCTCTAAGAGAAGACCCCTGTGGAGTCATCCTCACGCTGAAGAAAAGGCCTCAGAACACCCTGAGCTCCACGCCAGCTCTGCTCAGGAATGTCCGCTGGAAACCACTGGGCCTGCAGGTAGACTCCAGCACAATACATGAACACAAGCTTCATTTCTTGAATTAGGTCTTCAATGATTTAGTATGTAAGGCTTCCAACATGGGACTTAAAACAACCATCCATCCATTTTCTATACCCGCTGAATCCGCCGGTCGGGTCGCAGGGGGGCTGGAGCCTATCCCAGCGGTCGTCGGGCGAGACCTGGACAGGTCGCCAGTCCATCACAGGGCCACACAGAGACAAACGAGACAAACAATCCCACGGACAATTTTAGAGACACCAATTAACCTAACATGCATGTTTTTGGACAGTGGGAGGAAGCCGGAGTACCCGGAGAGATCCCACGCATACACGGGGAGAACATGCAAACTCCACACAGAAAGGCAACGGTGCTAACCACCACACCACCGTGCAGCCTCGGGACTTAAAACACTTCTGTTATTTCTTGATTGGGTTTAGACAGTAACCTTAGCTATTTAGTTCGGGGTAGTAATATATACTACTTGGGTTGGCTTAGAAAATTATTGTGGTAAGGGCTAAAAAATACATGCTTTTTACAATGACACTGTCATAAACTGTCTTAAAATGGAACTTCCATATCAATTTCAAGTCATTTGATTCTTAATCATCCTCCAGATTAGCTTTCTACCATCATATTTCCAAATAGTTTGTAATTATTTCATAATGAGGGAGAGCTTTGTCCTGGGTGAAAAATCCTCCTAAGAACATGAGAATTTGGCTAGTGTCTTCTCATTGGTCGATTTCCTGGAGGCTTCCCAACGTAGTGGGTTAGGGGCTGATCACGACTTGTGAACATGCACAACTCCTGTTGTCAGTTATTGAGCGACAACAACTCGTGAACAACAAAAAAACTTTTGACAAACGTTTTTGAGCATGTCGTTATCCCAGACTAAGTAACTAATTGTTTCTCCTTTGTACCAGATATATGAAGTGCATGAGGTATGGTAAATGCAAACTATCATTGCTTGTGTGAGTAATTCCATGCTTCTGAGCAGTTGTAGAGGCAACGAATGGATACTTGTGGTTTTCCAGTGAACAAATGTATTAACAAAAACTACTGTTTGCCCCCCGAACTGCCTTTTCATTCAGTGTAACCATGATGTTTGCACTTAAAATGCATTCTTATGCCTAACGCCCTCTCAGCGCAGACATTTGAAACAGTGTTACTTACTTGCTTGTAGTTCAGACTTGTGCCCTCTTGGAGTTTGAGCAGCCTCATCTTTCAGCTTCAGTCTCACCGCAAAGCCAGCATCGGACTGGCACCGGACCTTGCTCATAAAACTGTGGTGCATAAATTTTGGTGCTACTGTTGCTAGCCAGGAAATACAAACTGCATCCACTGATCCAAGATCACTGGGTCTATAGGGAAGCTGAAGAGGGTCACCTTGCCCTCACAACCAGAAAACACATTTTCTTGGAGACATCTCTGACATAAAAACAAAGTGCCATGCTCTGAGAAAGTAATGGTGGATCGCTCGTTCCTTGTGGCGTGAAAACGTTGTTTTTCATTGTGGTTGCCTTGGACAATGTGCATGCTCTAGTGCTCTAGTTCTCATGGTTGTGCAGTTCCTGGAAAATGGGACCATACAAGGAAATCTGGGAACTATGGCGTGATAGTGATCAGGTTGCTGAAAAAAAATCTTGTTAGCAAGAATTTTGAGATGATTGGACAGTGGGACATTTAAGCTAATAATGCATTGTTTTAACACTGTACACATGCCAGAAACCATGCAAAAAAAGTACCACAGGCCTTTTAATAGATTTAATAGCCATTTTGCGTTGTGTTGGTGACACATCAATACGACGTGTCACAACGAAACATTTATTTGCTAACCCTTGTTGGGTTTAGACAATAGTAATATTAGTTTAGGGGTTCCAAATGCAAATGTCATGATTAGGACTTAAATAATTTTATTTACTATGCCACTTTCTTCTTAATTTTTTTATTTCTCTATTTATTTGATATGGACAGCAATTACATTGGACGTACCAGATGCATTGTTTAAAAGTTTTAGCACAAGTGCTAATTCTCAATACTTGTCCATAGGCAGCTTTGAGAGGATAGGACAGTTAAGATATAGGACAATAAAAATAAAAAGGAAAAAACAGACAGAAATATGAAGAAAAAAAAACAAAAAAAAAACAGCAACAACAACAACAAAAAATAGCAACAAGACAATGAGGAAATAAGTCAAAGAAATACAAGCAATTCACAATAAGGAATATAAAAAGGCAACAGAGCAAAGGCAGTATGAGCAAGCAGTAACCAATTAAGAGCTATTCATGTGTGCACTGTTGATTAGATTTTAGCCACTGTTTGAGACCTTTGTTAAAAACTTTACTATTGGTCTCTAATTTCAATTCAGTGGGTAGAGAGTTCCAAAGTTTGGCCCCTTTTACAGAGAGAGCAGACTGGCAGAAAGAGGTCTTGCATTGTGGGATGAGACAATTACCACCAGTGGATGCTCGTGTGGTCGCTCTGTGAGAGCTCTGACATCTGATGGCCACTTCAGAAAACAGTGTAGACATATGATTATTTAAACATTTAAAAAAGAATCTTAGAGTACTGACATTAATAAAATTTTCAAAAGTTAAAAGGTTGTGTTTCCTTAAGATGCGGCAGTGATGCCATTTCATTGGTTTTTGGTCCATGATTCTTATTGCTTGCTTGTGTATGGAGACTATAGGTTTCATAGTGGTTGTGGAAGCCTGTGACCATGATGTGACGCAGTATGATAAATGAGAAAGAATCATAGCATGCATGTACAGTTTTGCAGCTTGGTGAGACAGGTTCCTTCTGATGAAACGAAAACAGTTAAGATTTGGCTTGACCTTCTTACAGATGTACTTGACTTGACTGCTAAATTTCAAATGTTTGTCTATTATGATGCCTAAGTACTTCACCTCATTCACTACTTCAGTGGATTCCTTCTTAATCCTGACGTTGAAATAGATTGAATACGCGTGTATTTACTCTCACGACCACTAGAGGTAAAAAATTCTTTGCATTTGATTTTCGGTCGTAATTCCCTGCAGGAACAAGCAGGGTCTGGTTTTGGGAGGGTGACAGATTTTCAAAAGAAACTCATCTACTTAATCGCTGTTGCATTAAACCCCCTCGTTGACAGTTCAACTAAACTAAAATGTTTATTGCCAGTCATAGTTACAAGTACCAGTGTGTTGGTAGCTTAGGGAATTAATGGACACTAATAGCAGATTTTTAGATAGCAGTAACTCTAACTTGTGATCGTGGACTGGAGAAACTAGCTAATTAAATCTATACAACACTTTGATGAACAGTGTAGACGCTGTAATATGGCCCGCACCTTCTGCTAAAGAGTCAGTGAATGCTGTGAGGCTGTACCGGGTCACCTAAGGGTCCATCCACACGCCCACTCACATTCATATTTACTGAGACTTTACTTTGCTGAGGCTGTGAGTCACTCAACCTTTGCCCCAGAGAACATCTCCTTTTCAAAAGAGAGTCAATTTTTAATATACTGTAGATCTTAAAGATGGAATGCTTGTTTGAAGGCTTGCAGCTCAGAAAGGGTGTACACGTTTCACTTAAAGGTTGATACTCAGTAAATCTGTCACTCATATCCCAGACTTCACAGTTTCGGTGCATAGAGGGAACAAGTTGTGCCGAGACGGACAGAGGGGTGAAGTGAGGGTTAGTCTGATGCTGCCTCAGTGCTTTTGGAAGCACTGACTGTCATGTCGGTCTCCTTTGTTCCGTGGCTGCTATTTTTAACTTTGCATCAAGCCAATTCATTTACATGCGACATGCATGCTTTGATCCGTCTTTAGTGCACAGCTGCTCTTTGGCTTTTTTTTTTTCTCTTTTTTTTTTTAAATCTTATCTTTCTTTCTCTCCTCTAATACCATCTTGTCATGCACGGAAATTGGTCATACACATGCAAGGGTGCACTCATGTGAGAGATGAATCTTTCTGTAATGGGTGCTGTAATGGCATACACACCATTAAAACACATCGTCTTTGTCTCGAACAAGCTGGGAGACTCTTCTTGGTTCCACGAGTTTTCAGCTTATTGTTATATTGGTTATGTTTAACAGCGGAGGATTGTGGGAATGCTTCACTGATGGCTCGCTAAGATGCAAATGAGCGTCCAGATCAGAGCGCAGAGATATTTGCCGGAGAAAAGGAGAAACGAGTGTTGCAGTTTTGTTCTCTCTCATATAGACTGGTGCTCTTAATTATTCATAAGCAACTACAGGCAGCTCCACTGGCTCTGAAACAAGAGCCACTACTCAGCAAATACTGGAGATAATTCCCTGAATCCAAAATATCTTGCTCAACAGCTTGTTTGTCAGAGCATGTGTGCGTGCGTGTGCTGTGTGATAGGACGGGTGCACGCATACCGCAAAACATGGCCGTATGCATGCTTGTCCATCTGTGAGTGGAAGCATGTTCCTGTGCAAGTTTATGCGCACATGTGGAGAGATGTTTTCTGTTATCAGTCCCATCGCTCCTTTGAGAGGCCAAAGAACTGGGTCAGTGCACTCTGTACACTTTCGATTCATCCTGTACTTGCACACTACACACAGAAAACACGCGCACTCTCATACCATTAAGCCAAGTTTTGGAGAGTGAATTTCATGTCTGTGAATTTTGGCACAAATGTGGCAAACGTTCAGCTGGATTGTAACTGACTACACACAAAGGAAACAGTTTATCTCTAAGAATTATCACGGGATCTGGGCTCCAAAATCCCTCCATGGCAACCTTTTTTTCATCCCACTAAATGATTACATATCTCGCTCTGTGTGCTTGTGTTTGCATGTGTGTCTGTTTTGTCTACTGCAGGATGAAGTATAAGCAATTTGATGATTTCAACAAAGAGGATGAGGATTACTGTGATGATGCACGGCTGCCTGCTGTGCAGCCACAAAATGTACATGAGCAGTCATTTCTTGTGTTTCTTCGGTTACCAAAGGCCTCATCAGCATCCACATAACAGCTCACTTCACCAGTTACTCATGAGCCACACATTGTCCGTGATCCTGCTTTCACAAATCTCTCACACACTCATAATTCACCACTCTTGGTAAACACCTGCTATTTTTAGGCAACAAGAATTGGCACTGAATGCATTAGCGGTTATTGTATTTCATAATCACAGTGCACAGTTTTAGCCTATTTTTGTAGAAAAATCTGCAGACACGGTAGCAGCTGCAGTTTGAAATCTATGATATAATTTCAAAACCGAATACACATCCATCTTTTGTACTTTTAAGTCGAACTGAACAATGTGAACTCAATCTTTTTCCAAATGAGGAATATCCTCACAGCTGTTAGAGCTATAATAGAAGGTGCTGACATACTTGAAGGTTTATTAAGTTCGAGGCTCAGCTTTTAAGTCATCCCATTTGAGAAGTCCTGAAAGCGCTAAGAACACATTTGGTTTGATAGCAGGGGAAGTTGTCGGCTGGTGAACAGTCGTTTAACATATAAACATTTTCTTAAGGAATGCACTTTGGTCCAAATTTGAGGAAGCTTACATGTGTTGTTCAACTAGATTTTTAAATAACCTTATACAGCGACAAGGAAAGATGGTATTTTAATCAGTCAGTTGAAACGTAATTGTTTAGAGCACTTGTGATGACATTTTGCAGTACTTAAGGATTTTCATAAACCAGTCAATGAATAGGAGAATGAATAATCAGCATTGAGTAAAATCTGATTTTACACAAATGTGTGCAAGATAATAACTTAGCGGTATAACATGATAGATATAATGATGGAAAAGTCATACTTTGTCAATCTTCAACGGGTAATTGTACTGTTGTAGTATTAATAATGGATAGATAATGAGAATGTGTAGTTAAAGAGTCATTACGGAAGGCTATTGTTATAGGAAGGAATGGCCTCCTGTATTGGTCCTTATTGCAGTGAAGCTGAAGAAGCCTCTGACTGAATACACTCAACTAAACTCACACAGCTTCTGCAGCATCATTTTTTGTGTAATCAGCTCTGGGGGCTCCAGAACGGTCCACAGCACAGAGCCAGCCTTGTTCATCAGTCTGACGGCTGCAAAGCAAAATTACTGTCTCCACCACAGATTTATATAAGATACGTAAAGTTTTGCTGGGAATGTTGAAGGATTCAAGAAATCGAGTTTTCAGAAGTAGTAGAGTAAAGTCAAGAAGTGGTGCCTTGGTACATTTTTTTATGGTTTTTACTTTTTATATCTCAAGTACAGTTGCTAACAGTAGTGACACACACCGAGTGAAAAATATCTTTATCAGGGCAGGTAAAATCCCTGTTCATGGTCAGAAATGAATCGTGCCTTTGATGAAGGCAGGCACATCAGTATCTGGGTTTCAAAACTTTCAACCACTGTCACAGCGGCCTGATCGGAAGAGTACAGACCCATGCCATCACACTGAGGGATCACTCCTGGCAGCAGAGGGACAAGAATCAAAAGTTATCAATCCAACATGCAGATAATCATGCGCACCGGCTTACATCCAGAGCACAGTTAGTTTCCAACTGTGAACAGCCATTTACTGACGTTTTCGTTTACTTATTGTAAAGGCAAACTTAGTAGTTACTTAGTATGTAGCATTCCAATTCGGCTCATCCTCCTCTTCAGAAAGAAGAACAGAAATTGCAGCCAGTTAAAGAACAAAACCATCAATCTGAGAAATTAAACGCAATTCACCATTTGTTTTGCAGCAGTTAGCTTCTAAAGCAATGGTTCCTAATCCAAGATCCACACCTCTGCCAGTAAATATCACAAAGGATGCACTTGGTTGTCACTCCAGAGGTTGTAACAATTAGCTTTGACCTGTACAAAGTCACGAACCATTTACTGGATTTTCTTGTCCGGGTGAGAAGGAACTACATCAAACACTGCTGTTCCACCCAGAGGTATGTCCGTCCGCAAGTGGACAAGTGCTTGTGAAAACAAAAGAATTCTTGAAGGAGGGCATCTTCTACTCTACAAAAACCTTGAATGATGTGTTTTCAACAGTCGCATAGATCATGGAAACATTCACATTCTACAATAAAACATTAACAATCAGATGCAGGGTCTTGAAGAATTCATCATGCCAAAGCCGTTTTTCATGTAAAAACTGATAAAAAGTTGGTAATATTCCAAAAGGGAAGAGACAGCAATTTCCACTGCAGGCACGACAGTCGAGTGGCACTTTACCTGACTTTATGCACGTATTTACTTGGCACCAACTTAGGCACAGTTTTGGATACGCCTCAGAGACAACCTTCAGTACACTGTAACAGTACACATAAATATCGTATTGTTAGCCCCGGGGAAATAAACATGTCAACACTTTTGTACTCCTTCACATGAGCCCTGTGCAAACAATGCAGCCTAAAACACTCTGAACAGCAAAATAAAAAGAAACCAGAAAAATACACACACCTCTGCTGGGTCATTATACATGATTTAGAGGGATTACTATTTTATTACTTTCAACATCTTATTGTTTCGGCACATTCGGCTTAGTATGGCTACAAGTTACATTTTCAATGCAGACTTTTACTTGAATACTTTTAAAGAGAAACTGTTTTGCCAACGTCTGTTGGTGCCTGACCAAATCATTTCCTGTGATGATCAGCATTCCTTTCAAGCGTCTAAAAGCACAGTTTACCATGATGGCTAATGTGCTCGTTTTCTTTTTATTTGTTGAACAGAAGCCAATTAGCTCACTTTAGCCTAAAGACTTAAAACAGAGCGGAACAGTTGAAGCTAAACTCATGGCTTCGGGCTGTCGTCTCATATTTAGTGCATAGATTTGAGAGAGGAATCAGTCTTTTAAGTAGCTCGCAGCAGTAAGTCATATTTCTCAAAATGTAAAGCTATCATTGAAAGACGGTGCGTAAGGTTTGTTTTCAAAGTGGGCTCACTGAATGTTTATCCTTATTAACTACATCATGACTTGAGACTCACCATCCTCAGTACATTTTTCTGCTGAAAGCTGAATGAACATTTGGGTGGATTTTGCTGGCCATTGTGGCTATTTTCTGTATTATCTGTAGCAGCTGCACCAATGTTAAAAGCTTAAGATTTTGTGTTTAGAATCTTAGCTCACAAATGTGCCTTATATTACAAGTTGGTCATGGATAGATCTCTGCTTAATACTGAGATGAGACTTTTTATCTGTTTGTAGCTTGTGTCTATTGATGTTTGAGTGACTTTTTCCGTGGTGTCACTGGTTATTCACAGAGAATTTGGACAAGCTCATTTCATTCAGTTTCACATTGAGCTTGACTGTAAACTGTCTCTCCATTGTAAAATATGTTATAAGAATGTTCGCACGTGAGTAAATAAGTTTTCATATGCAGCTGTAAAGTTTGTTCAATGACGGTTTTTTAAGGTAGTTTGGAGTGGGCACTGCAGGGGTCAAATAGTTTAAGTGCTGTTTGAACAGAGTGGAATTTTGCCTGCTGTGGCAGCCCCATCACTCTCCGCTTCTATCCCCGAACCCCCTCAACTCCCTTTCCATGCAGGGAGCAGTGGGCTGTAATCACTAAATTACTGTTTTCTCCAGTCACCACATTGCACAGCTCCCTCCCTTTCTGTCCTTCGCTCTGTCTCTCCTCTTTGCCCTATTTTATTCTTTCGCTCTCACGTTGGTCTCCTTCCACCCGGTCTTCATTATTTATGCCAAAGCCATCTTACTGTAAGCTGCCTTCATGAGAGGAGGACTCTGGAAGGCAAAAGAGCGGATGAAAGAGACGAGGCCTGGGGATAGAGGTGGTGAGGGGCAGGACAGAGAGAGAGAGGATGGAAAGTTTGGAATACGAAATGAATTTGATTAATGCACTGCTGATGAAATGATGAAACACTGGGCTTCCTTAATGAGAACACTGCCTGCCTTGCCTTCATTCTGGCTCTGTGTCTATTTATCCATTCTGTCCACATGCTGTCTCTAAAATGTTTTAAAATCCTCAGGCATACCATAAGGACTCATTTTACTCTGGGTGAAATTAACATTCATTTAGCATTTGTGACATCAACTGTTTCGAAAGGGAAAAAATGAGAAATTGTTTGAAAATTGACTCTGTGGCAGCAGAAGGGCAGCGCCCTGTCTTCACAAAGAATCTTGTGACAAATAAATCTATGTGTCCTTGAGTCAAGTAGAGGTAGGAGACAATTCTAACTTTCCTCCATCCTTCTCCTAGCCCCGGATGGAGGGAGGGCTGAAAGTGGGAGAAAAAAGCAAGGAAAGTATTGGAGAGGAGGGGTTGTCATGGGAACAGACATGGAGAAGCTTGCGTTGAGGGGAGGAAGATTGAGACAAAATGACAGAATAGGGAAGCGATTGAACATGGGCTGCACAGTCAGACAGATACAAAATAAGACAACATACTCATAACAGTGTTGTGTTCAAGCTACGGCACAGAAAAGTTATCGTAAAAGGTTCCATTATGTTGGAGAATACTGTAAAATGTGTGCTTGTTTGTTTTTCTGTGAAGCAGAAGAAGGTGAAAAGCTCAGATTCTGTAGGTTATATACTCAGGTCGCTCATCATCCTCCAACAGTGAAAATACTTGAATAAAAAGAGTAATTCTCTCCCTCTCTCTTTCTTTCCATTTTCTCACTTCAGCCGATCCCCACCAGCCCCACCAGCACTTCCCCCACACCCGGCGGGACTTTGGGCATGTCCAAAATGGATGCCCCGAGCATGCAGGATGTCTACATCCTCTCCCCTGTCTCTGGACTCTACAGCACCAGGTCAGACACACACTGAGAGATTTTTGCTGATGACCATTATGTTGATTATTACGATGCTGCTGATGACAGGGGTGATGGTGCTGGCGACGTTGATGATGACAGCTCTGCTCTCCGCAGGGAGGAGATGGGTCTAATGTCATGTGACGACATCAGTCGCTACAGCGTGAGCTCCCAGTCCGGCTCCAAAGGTTCAGAGGCAGTCAGCTACTACCTGGACCAGGACAGCGGTCAGTACTTCTCTCTGCTGGAGGGAGATGGGCCGCCGGGGCCTGACTACGACAGGGGCCGCAATACGGGGGTGCGGCGGCGGGACAAGACTCCAACCCATGGTAATGAGTGGAGCAGGAATGGCTCTGGCCCTGCATGTTCACTCCCACCAGCTCTGTCTTTTCTGTTCACCGTTTTCTCAGAACTCCTCTTCACCTGTTTGCTCATCACTTGCTTCATGGCTCTGCTTCCCTATGTCTTTATTCACACGTTCCAAACACAAACAAATTCACATGCTGAACATTCGGTCCAAACACACTCCCTGTCTGCCCCCACCACCTGTGTTCACTCTCTTTCCAAGACAGCTTCCAGAGCTTCCTGTAATGCACCTTTCTGTCTATCAAGGGACTACAGTGCCATCTGATGTACAGGACAAGGGTCACGGTACTGAACATCCAACCTCCTTATTGCCCCTCATAAATTATTATGCAAACATAATTATACCCAGATCCCTGATGTTTAGTTCTGATGCCTAAAAAAAGAGTTCTGCCAACTAAGACCAAAATGCTGTCTGCTAAAAATCTGCTGAAGACAAATAAAGGAGCAGTTCAAACACAATGATGTTTCAGGGGGAAAAAAAAGGTCCTCCACAAAAATCTTATGATGCGCAAAACAAAACCAATTTAAAAAAAAAAAAAAGCAACAGTCAAACGGACAGTTAACATCCAGCAAAGTAATGAATCTTTTTCCAGATGTATCCTGGAAGAATCAGGGGAAAATCGGTGAATGTCTAAAAGTTTCTGCTTGGTGACACCTAAGACGCTGTATTGGATTTTGGACAAATATTGCCCTCTTCCAATTGTGGTTCACCAAAGAGAGAAATACACTCAGATCTGGGTGTGGAGTTAAAAAAACGAAAATAGGAACCATTCTGACAGATGAAACCTGGAGAGGTCTCGCTTGGTCATCGCCACGTTGGAGAGAAAAGAGACTCACACACCTCTAGAATTTTATCGGGTGTACTACAGGCGTTATGAATGGAAAAATGAGCTGCACCAGGCAGTAAACATGCCTATTTCTGCAGTGAATTTGAGTATTTTAACACGGTGCTCTGGTCATTTTTGGAGACACCTCTAGTGACCATTTGAGACACTGCAATGTTGGCACTTCTACTTGGACTCCCATCCTTTTACCCCCAGAGAGTCCTCTCATTTTGGACAATTCATCAACGCAATTTTGTTTCAACACTTGCAGCTTTTCATTTCTATTGATAAACATGGAATACAGGCATTCCCATAAAGTGACAGACAGTAAATGTAGAGCACTATGTAGTGTATTTGTTCAATGATTTCAGGCACAGTCACGAACAAGATGTAGGACTGCATAATAACGTGAAAAATGAACAAAACTGTCGAATTATCGGGCAACCCTTGATGCGCACCACTTGCAAGTTGTCGTAGTTCCTCAGGAGTGCTCCCCTACCTGCACACGCTTCCTCCTTGTATCACCTGTCAACCCCTCCAGCTGTGTCCCTCAGTGTGTCTCAGTTACCGTCCCCCCCCTCATAGCCAACTCTCTGATTGGTGATTGGTGCTTCCAGGTGACCTCAGACCTGTTTCCATGCCTCCCGAATATAACTGGATGGCCGAGGCCAAGGAACCCAGCACGGGCAAAAGAGGGAGCCGAGGTACACACACAGAAACACACACTCGCACAAACATTCGTACACCTTGGAAAACGCAGCCTTTTCCACACTTAACGCAGCCGGGTCGAACCGGTGCCGTGCTTTGCTCCATACTCAGCTCAATGCATCTCAGCTCATCCTCTGGTTATCCATGGTGGTGTGTTTGTGTGAGGATACATATCTTGCTGGGTATGTATCTGACAGAACAATAAATAGCCACAAAAAGCATTTGTACAGCTGCCCTGGAGATGAGAATATGACCGATTCTAACCAAACTCAACATTTTGCAGTGAGCCATGATCTGTATTCAACTGAGGATCATCCGCTCTACCATCAGAAAGTCTATGAATTATATTAAAGTCAAGTCCTAATTTATCAGCTCTACCATTCTTCCTCTCTCTCTCTTTCTCCCCGTCTCTTTTTCACTTTCGAGTTTTCCATTTTTTAATGTGTAGATAATAAACAAGTTAGTTTGGAAGCTTTGTCTGTGTGGAGCTAGGGCAGAATAAAAGTTTCTGTGACAAACTAGATTGAGCAGTTGTGCCCTCCAAATCAACATAATCACTGCAAACAGATTATAGCTGTATGTCCCCAGCTGTGATCCATATCAGATCCTGCAGCTCTGAGACACTTTTATCCTTTTTCTGTTGGGTTTTTATCAGCGAGTGTCTATTCAACCTCAGCGTTTCTACTCTGGGGTTCTCCCTTGACTCCACAACGCTATCTTCTTCCCTCTGAGGTTTTCCCTCCCTGTTATCCGTTTTACTCAGCCCGTCCACCATCTGATGTCCGTGCTACCCCCTCTCTGTTCTTCCTTCCCACAGATTCAGACAACTCCCTGCTGCGATACCTTAGTGATGACAAGATCCTGGTGATTGAGGAGGAGCCCGAGGGTCCGGGCAGAGAGAGCCGGCGCGATTCCACCAGACGCTCTCGGCGCAAGAGCCGCAATCCCAGCAGCCCCAGCTTTCCCATCAGCCCTTCCATGCTGTCCTCCACCCTGCGTCTTGACCAGCCACCTGAACCTTTGCCTGTATGTATAGAGACTTTCAAATTAGTTAATTTTTCAATACAATGTAGCTTTGCATCTGGTTATAGCCATTTTACTTATTGTTAACATGGTATCATTTGGTAACATATGTGGTAATGGGTACAGTAGCTTATTTCACCAATACGTGCTTTGTCTATCCCAGCTAACATTGAGCAAGATGAGTGGTATGCCCTTGACAGGTTGCAAGTCCATCAATTGGTTTACACGAAGACACAGAAAATCAAGGATGCTTACATTCAGACCTGCAGCCACTTGAAAATGACCAGTATACCTAGCATTCGTGTTTTTGGACAGTGGGAGAAAATCAGAGATGATGAAAAGCTTTGTGTAGCTAACATACATCCATCCATCTTCTGCCACTTATCTGGGGCAAGGGAAAGTTGTGAGCCAAGGTCCCTAGTCTGCCCTGAAAGTGTGAATGCTTTTACGATTTAATGTGCATATATGTTACATGAGTTCATGGCACACCGTTGCGTGTCTGGACGTCGAAGATCTGTTAACCTGGGACGACTTCGGCAAATCTCAGAGAAAAGGGAAAGCAGAGTGGGATGTTAATAGGGTGTCTTTGCCTATAAACAGCGTGTGCTCAGAGCAGACATTTTGTCCTGTTTGAAGGGAACTGTTTGTGGCTCGAGGACAGGTCACGATGTTGACAGATTCACACACACTGTTGATTTTGTACGTGCGTGTGCGCCAGGTAGAGGAGACAAAGGAGAGTCTGGATGATAAGTGTTATCGCCAGCATCTCAGATGATGAGAAGGACAGTGACACTGAGGCACGCCTCTTTGTTGCTTTTACATTTTCTCCCTCTCACACACACACAAACACACACACAGGAGAGCATCTGTATGCAGAGTAGCCATCTCACAACTCATCCGAACACGCCTGAGTCTAAATAGGAGTTTATCCTGAACAAACGCAGACATTTGCGCACACACACACACACACACACACACACACACACATCCAGATGCACGTATCCCTGTGAGTAGGTGTATGACTCAGCATCAGCTAGACCAATTACAAGCGCGACTGACAGACTGTGCTTAAAATCACGCAGCAAGCAAACAAACACACACACACTCACACGCATGTATGGAGCGCTAACAGCTTAGCTCACACCAGCCCTCTCTAACCCTCTCAGCTGCGTGTTTCTCATGGCGGTGACTCATATCTTTTTGGCAGTATATGAATTGGATTATTCTTCACTAACTAGCATGCTGACCTTGACAACCTGCTTGTTTCCTCTTTGTTGTTTTGTCTGGATTTTCCTTTTCCTTTCCTCTTACTGGTGGATGTCAAAAGGATTTGTGAGGTTTTGTGTCTCTTTCTTACATATTTTGCCACATTGTGAAATAATACCATACACAGCCAACACATTTGTAAGTGGACTAAAGCCGTACGACAAACAAGGCTTAAAGCGGTAGGAAGGCAACGTTTAGCAACGCTTGTGTTGCAAAATTTGCGAAAGTGTGGTTGGATTATGAGATAATGGTCCCCTGGACAAATTAACCGAGCCTCCTCACTTTCTAATAAGGAATGATCCCAATCATCTCTTCGCACTGTGGCTTAGGATGCCCCTGTCCCTTGTGGGCTCAGACCTGTGCTCCTGCAGTCCCATTTGTTTATCTGAAAGTACTATTTTACATTCATTTAAGGAAAAAATGGGGAATAAAAAAAGAATCCAAAGTGCAAACGACAGCAAATGAAGACGCAGCTCAAGCAAATTTAGTTGACTGTGCTGAGAGGATTATTTTAGGGCTTCACAAATGATTCAATTTGTGGTGGTAGTCAACAATTCTTGTACCACCAGGCAAAAGTAAATTATAGTCATCAGGAAATCAAGCCTGTAATCAGCCCCAAACAGTCTGCCAGTAATGGAGCTGTTTCTTTTTCGGGGGCTTGTGAGACAACTGAATGCATTTTGCAGTGTAAATAAAAACAGAAGAAGAATCAAATGTAGCAAATATAAAAATTGACAGTTTCCAAAAAGTTTTTTTCTAAAAAAATGGTATTTTAAATTTGATTTGGCGTGTTTTAAAAAAATCAGAGCGGCGCGTTTACTGCTGTGTTGCACAACCTCTTTTTCAGCAACACTCTGCGTTTGAGAGCTGAAGGGATCAATCGCTGGAGAAGTGAATGTAAAGTTTTCCTGTCCTTGCTTGATGAAGGATTTCAGCTGCTCAACTTTTCAGCATCTCCTTTGCTGTCTTTTCTTTTTTCGGAATGTGCCAGCTGTTTTCAGTGGCTACAGATCTGGACTGCGGGCCAGCCAGATGAGCACCCAGACAACTGAGCTACTTTAGAGAAATATGCTTCATGTGGTTTAACCCTGTCTTGCTTAAATAAGCAACGAGACTTTTTTTGATGGCAGCACATGTTGCTGTATATATTTTGTAGAATTAAGGCTTCATAAAAGTCTTCATAAAAATGCAGGTTTTCTGTTGCCTTATGCCATTACTGATGCAGGCTTCTGAACTACACCCTGGAATATGCCTTACACTCATCTCTTTTGGGGTTTAAATGATGAGCAAACCGTTGCATCATTTAAACTCGATTTTGGAAATGGGACGTGGACACACATCTCATACAGCACTGCTAAGTTGCAAATGGACTCAAGTAATGCAGTCTAGTAATTTTACTGTATTGTCAGTGTTACCTGCTCGCAAAGTGTTGTGGGTTTTCAACGACAATTTGCCATGTAAAGCGATTTTGAGAATTGCAGTATGTGTAAATATCACTGTCAGAAGTAATAATAGTAAGTTAGCAGCGTAATATGTGGTAAGAGGAGTGACAGACATTACTCATGTTTATTATTACTTATGTTATATTTTGCTTTGGCTATTTTTAAACGTTTGGCTACTTCACATAAATACACCTACCACTTATGTATGTCCTGGCAGATAAATAAATCGATCAAGCTGGAGCTCAGGTGAAAGAGTGGCTATCTGCCAATCCGAACATCAGTGGTTCAGTCCACAGACCACATGTCAGGGTGAACCTGAACCTCACTGAACCTCATGTTGCCTTCGAAGCGCTCATCGGTGTGTGATTGAAAAAAACAACCAAAAAACACTGCGTAGCCTGTAACACAGTGCAAGATAATAGTGCTGTATGACTGTGTGTGTGAATGCGGGTGTAAAAGTGCTTTGAGTGGTCAACTAAACTAAAAAAGCACAACATGATTGCAGTCCATTTACGGTTTGGTGAACAGATTTAGATTACACTGTTCTGTTTTTATGTGTGTCAGCTGAGACTGTGATCGTCAGTGTTAGCCAATGAAATCATAGCAGTTTACCAGTATTTGCTTGTTTCTTCTCGACAATGTCTGTTGATGTTTTCAGAATGAGAACAATATGAGTTTGCGTGCAAAAAAAAAAGCAATCAATCGATGTTTGATCAAATTGCTTTTTTTTTTCATTGATAGGGTTCAGAATCAAGTTGTAAATCACGACATCTCTTCATGATGAACTTGAGCAACTGGATTATATGAATACCAGTCAAATAATGCATGACACAAGATTATGACTGGTAAAAATCTATTTTTGGTTCATAGATTGTCTCTGTTCATTTTAGACGCTGCATACTTTGCTCCTTGGACCAACTCCAGCACGTGTGTGGAATGAGTCAAACAACAAAAGGAGAACATATACTGTGCAAGAAGTTAAATGTCCGACACCGTTTTAGATTATGCAATGAAGTCTCTTTCTGTCTTTTTTCTATCAGCGAGGCGCGGACACACTGAGAGCAGACACAATAGACAGGTGAGTCTGTGGTTGCTGACCGTTTGACCACATGCTTGTTATCAGTAGAATGAGATGTCAACAGATGTTTGTGCTTGCATTATATCCGCTCCATCCTCTTGCAGGTACTCAGGCTCAGGGAGCTCAGGAGCTGCCTCCATGAGAAAGGTAAGAGAAGAGCCTGCCACATAGGTTGTGTGAGAGCTTTATACATAAATCAGTACATAGTAGTTGTTGTAGCATTAAATAATGCTGCGTCTCGAAAAACCTTTCAATTCTATTTCCAACTCCAGTTAATGAAGCAGCACAGACTTCACTTCCTTCGACAATCTCCTAGCAACCACGTCCACTGCACTATCGATTGTGTATAAATAATAGTTGAACGTACAGGCTGGCAGGAACGGCGGAGCTTTTCTGAGACTGAATCTATTCAGAACTGTGACAATTAATTGAAAGATAACAGTCAAATGTGGCAGACTGGTTTCCATGTTTAAGCTATTGTGACACAGAGGCAGTCTTAGTCATTGGCCCTAACCTTTTCTGAAAAGCACTGTGAGTTGTAGCGCACAGTGATTCAGTTTGGCTGACAGCAAACAGACACCTAAATAGATAAGTGGCAGTCATATTTAGCTAACTGTGTGGCTTCAAAAGCCATTAAAGGCACTTTACAGAAAAACGAGACGATATGCTCCTGCAGACTTATTTGATGTGATACCTGTAAAATATGCCAGCAAACGTTAGCGAACTTTAGATAGTGCTGTGTGGCAGACAATAGATAAAATAAGACTTTATTAATCCAGATAAAAAAACGAGACACTTTGCTGAAATATCATACAATTCACTAACTTTGCACTTTTGATTAGTTCCATTACACAACACGTGTTCATGGGTAACGGTGGTGTTGCAAAAAATCTTTCCTTTAGCTTGGAAAAAAAGAGTCGAGAGGGTACAGTCAGAAAATAGAACAAACCTCTATAAACAGATATCTTTGGTGTCAAAGCGTTCTGCTTTCTGTTTCCATTCAGTGCACTGCTGATAAATTGTGTTTGAGTGGAGAGATGCTGAACGCAGTGGCAGAAACAAAACCTTGGAACCATTAGCTCTTATCAGATAGAGCTTTAGCTTTTCATTAGCTTTTTAAATTCATCTGCGTTGCATTCAAGCAATGATGGCCGGACGTCGGAGTAACCGCAGGCTACTATGGAAGACTCAAAGCATTGGCAGTTCCCTCTAGAGGCATAGTCATCACATTATAGCTGATGGGTTCCCAGACTGATGTAGAATTGGACTACAGTGGACTGATTCCAGGTCCTTTAAAACAGTATGATAAAAAATTGGCTCCTGAGAAGGATTGAAAACTTACATTGTTTTCAAGTTACTAAATGAGTAGGTTTCAGTTTCATGTGACTTAGTGGGGACATTTTCACTTCACTATCATAGGTTATAGGTCATTTTCTGCCTCTAATGGTTTCAGCATAACTGTGCCTGAAATCCTCTCTGCTGCGTGCCTGACTCAATAAAAAAAAGTTGGTTAAACATGGAGAATGAACCGGCTACTTCGCAGTGCAGGAACTTCCTCAGACAGTTTTATTTGCTTCAGCGTGTCTGTCTCATTATAGATGTAGCTAACGTCTTTTTTCTCTCCCTCCTTCTAGTCTTTCCATTACACCTCTCTAAGAACAAAAACCAAAAAGAGAAGTAAAGGTAAGGCCCCTTGTGTTTTCTCCTTCTCTCATGTAGGACCACCCCAGAAGCACACCTCAGCGTATATGATGCAGCACCATTTTTGTTATCAAATATCAATCTTTGCACTAGCAATGAACTTGTTTTGATATTCAACCCATGTCTTTCATACCGTTTTTTTTCCATTCCATCCTTATAGTGTTTTTCATTTTATTGTGACATCTCACCTGTGACATCTTGGTACACCGATTAGACACATTTTCAACAGTCGTGTTACTTTTCTTCTTCGTTCAGTACAAGGTTAGGAAAATGTACATGGCTCGTGCTTACACATGTTAATATTCATACACGGCTGTTTTTGTCATGTCACGCTCCCCGACACAAAACAACACCCTACACTTGTGTCTCCATCTCACATTTTTACCCCTGAATTGGGACCTCACACTTTGGACATGTGAACAAACACGCCTATTATATATTGTTTCGTGAGACTGGGCTTTACTTGGTATTACATTTCACACTGAAAGCTTGTCTCACAGTGTTCACTGTGGTGTGTCACTGCAAAAGGATGAGAAGGCTTTAAATAAAACCCAAAGTGCATCAGCTCAGACGTCAGGTGTTTTTTTTTTTTTTGCATATTTGGAAATTCCAGATGTAGTCTATTAGATGAAAGTAGATAAAAAAAGAAGAAGAAAAAACATTTTTACTCCTGTTTTCTCCTTTATTTAACTCGCTGTAATTGATCATTTACTTTACCTCCTCATTGTCCCTGATGTAATATGCTCTCAATATTATGAAAAATCCACTTTGAGGACTGACATGGCTGTTTCGTGTTTGGCTGTGTCTTCCTCTCCAGGTTCTCTCACCAGTGCCAGCCGGAGGAGAATCTCCTGTAAGGACCTTGGCCACGGTGACTGTGAGGGCTGGCTGTGGAAGAAGAAAGATGCTAAAGGCTATTTCACCCAAAAATGGAGGAAATACTGGTTTATCCTCAAAGAGTCTTGCCTCTACTGGTATACCAATCAAAACGTAAGACATTGCACTCAGCTTTAATTTTTTTCTGATTCCTATTGATAGTCACATGCCCCCTTGCCAGAACTAATGTACAACAGTAAGATATCATGAATTTCCATCCTTGTAAAATAGGCTTTATAATATTGTCTGGAGATGTTATTTTCAAGAAAATCTCTCTTTTGCTCCTCCATTATTTATAAAAGTAGGGTGCAAATGAATACTGCCTTATAGTCAAGCATCATTACCTGAAAATGGCCATTTAACTGCAATGTGTGCAATTACCGCGTGAGAATTTTGTATGAATGAAAGACCAAAATCAGTTTCTGAGGTTTGATGAATAAGTTACAAAGGTTTAACGTAGCATTTTTTTTTTTTACATCCATTAAATACATATTACATTTCTAATTTCTTCTGTTAATGATCTAATTAAATGTTAAAAACATTCTTGTCTCATTTTCCATAATGAATGTCATTCCTGAATTGTTGTACTTGCAACACTTCAGTTCCGTTCATATAGCACCAATTCACAATGAGAGTTAATGGTAAATGGACTGTACTTGTATTGTGCTTTTCTAGTCTTACTGACTACATGCCACATTCACCCATTCACTCACACTCGTACAGCACATCTTTGGCTACTTTCTACTCACTCATTCATACACCGATGGATACATCAGTAGGCAACGTGGGGTTCAGTGTCTTGCCACAAGGACATGTGGCCCAGGGAAGCCAGAGTCAAACCACTGACCTTTCGATTGGTGGGCGACTGCTCTTCCTCCTGAGCTACAGCCCCTCCCGTTAGAAAGTAATCTCAGAGAATTTTACAAAAAAGGCAAAGACGTTTCAGTTAAATTACATGTTTATTTTCTGTCAAACCATTAAAAATGCAAAAATACTCTACATCAACATTTAATTTGACACTCAAAACCCAGAAATGAGCAGAAAGTGTCCAAAAGTATTCCATTAAGCCTAAAAAATTTGATTGAATTCCTTTCTTCTGATGTTTAAATAATGAGAATGAATGTTTTTTGTTAGCTGATTTACTGAGTGCCGCCGCATTAACTGATTATAATTGATATCTTCATTCCATTCTAATGGCTTTAAATGCACATTAAAGAGAAAACTCACCGTAGGATGTTTTTATTTCTTTGGATTAGTGGATTATGAGAATAACCCAAGAACTTTCCTAGACCTACAAATTACCTGTACATGTTTCTTCCTTTTTAGATAGTCACAGGTCTTCTGTCTTTCTCACGTTGTTTGGGGCGTGGCCTCTATTCTGGCCAATGTAAACATCACATGTTGTGATCATATGCTTAGTCCGAGTGTTACTGTCGCAAATAAAATTGCTATTTCAGTATGGATGACATTTTGTTCTCTGTGTTGATGATGTACCACCACTCTCCATCTGTCTCCGCCTGCAGGACGAGAAGGCTGAGGGCTTCATCAGCCTCCCTGAGTTCAGAATAGACAGAGCCATAGAGTGCAGGCGGAAATTGTGAGTGTCCCTCACCTGTCGCCAGAATTACTAATCAAGCACATTTGCTTTCACTCACACAACGGGAAAGCACACGAACCCACTGCGCATACACGAAAAACGCTAATCAGTCTTCTTCTCCCTGACTGACTGCAGTGCCTTCAAAGCCTGTCATCCCAAAATCAAGAGCTTCTTCTTTGCCACTGACTGTCTTGAGGAAATGAACAGGTGAGTGCAACTGCGTCTGGGTGAGTCTCTACGTATGCGTTGGTTCGTTAACGTCAACAATAGGCAGAGACCGGGGACGCCATGAATATTTTAGCTGAGTAAAACAAGTTTACACAAAGCAACAGCCCACCGACACAACACTGTGCATGAATAAGGCATGAATCTGGCCCTCTGTTGTTAAATGCGGGGCTGGTAATGTGTTTGAGTTTGTGTGTGTCACGTGTGTTCCTGTGTGAGAGGGAGATTGTCGTGATATTTGCAGGAGTGCCATCTGATGAGCTCTAATTATCCACACCTCTCCTCAATGACATGGGGAGATAATTGGGGGAGAGTAATTAACCAGCAATATTTGACTTCCGCACCGCATTCACTGGTTCATCTGACTGAGTGCTGCACACATTTTTATGAGCATTATGTGCCATAAGATGGATGTTGTTGGCGTTAGTGTTATCATGGCTTTTTGGGAGCAGTTAAAATTAACCTAAAATTAGATCCAGCCTCCCGCGGTCAAAATGCAGGAAAAGTGCCTTCATTTCTAAAAAGGTTCATTGTTTGCTCTGAAGTTCTTGTGAAAATGGGCTGGCACACGGGGAGAAGATGCCAACAGGCTCCATGAACTGATCCATAAGGCTGGCAGCCTCCCTTTCAGTTCAAGATGTATCCTCTTCACCTCATCCTTGTCACCAGATTCAGTTCCGCTGTCACAGTGAGCGCTTCAGGAAAACATACCTGCCTTTTTCTGCTGCCCTTTATTCTTAGCATTGTCACGAGATGCTTTGTGCTAAGAGACCGAGTGCATTCGTTTGTCAGATGCCATGTTGGATTATTACATTTGTATGTGCTCTCAAAAAGCATTGGATTGATGCGCATTTATTTTTTACTGGACAAAACGTACTGACTTGGTGTGCAAAGGCCTTTTCACACATGCTACTGGAGCCCTAAAATGTCATAGATGTTGCGTGTGAGCATGCAAACATTCCCACTGAAATTTTTTTCAACAACTACGGAGGGGGCTAAATGGTTGCCGGACTGTGTTGTTTTTGTCAGCCTATAGAGCAAGTTTCACGACATAGTTCCACAATCACAGGTTCGTCGTCTTGCTGCCGACAGTTTGCTGTTTTTCAAAATAGGAGCTGCTCTGATCTGAGCTGATCAATGCTGAGCAGAAAAGGTCTGGTCCCTGTCTCCCTTCATACAACCGGGAAAAAAAGCACTAAAAACGCTTATGTCAGTCATAGACACAATCGCTGACTGTCAAAGGTTTGGCCCACTGCCATCCCTCAAACTTCACAGACAGTTCTTGGTGCAAGTGTCTCTCTAACTGTGTGTCAGAGCTGGCTGAGCTCCAGTAAATAGCCACCTTATAGAGGTAAAGGCTTCTGGTCGGTTGAATGAATGGTTTGTTTTGGTGTTTTGGATCCTTCTTAGGTAACCGTATTGGATATTTCACTTCCTATAGAAGGCACTTCCTTCAGTGGTTCGATTATTTTTCTCTTCCCCATATAAAGACGGGGCCTCTATTCTTAGTTGTGACCTTATTATCAGGTTTCGGTGGAGGGATACAGGACAAGCTGGGATCTGCAGAGGAGACAGACAGAAGGACGTGTGACTGCAGAGCGGAAAAAGAACACCAGCTGAGGCTCTCTGTTCAGAGAGATCGGGAACAAGGATTGCCATTCCTCCATTTCCTGCTTACTTTTCTCGATTTATCACAAATCTTTTCCCTTTTCATCAGCACAGTGGAGTCAGCTAGACACGAGCTCTTAAGAAACGGCACCTGAATTATTTAGAGTGAAAGTTTTTTTCATCGCCTACCATTTAACCGTGATAACCCATTCTTCTTTCTGCTCTTTTTCTAATCTATCCTCCAACGCTTTCCTTTTCATTACCTTTTATCATTCGTGCTTTCCTTGTCTCCTGCAGGTGGATGAACCGACTGGGCCTCGCCGCTATCGGCTATACACCAGATGATAAGGTGCCACGCCCTGATGAAGGTGAGATGGAGCGCCTCGACTAGAAATGATTCCCTCAGAATTTGTCTTCACGAATTCACGTGTGTGCTTGTGTTCGTCTTCGTATCAGACTACTGGAGCGAGAGCGATCAAGACGAAGCTGATGGATCGATGACCCTAAAACAGGAGGGACCCTCGTCCTTCTGTGATACTTACCATCGCACGCCATCAGTAAGTAACACACACACACTCATTCAAGCTCATTTGAGATCTTCTCTGCAGTGTTTTATTCTGATGGAATATTTTATTCTTAAAAGCCCTACACTTCTCAGAACTGCATAGACCAAAGCTCTCAGCATTAATAAAACATCAGAGTGTGGGACTATCTGGTTCTGTAAGCAGCCAAGACCATAGTTTCTCTCTGTTCTGCTTGCCAGAACTTCAACTCAGTCTGACCACTAGGTGGCGACAAAGAACAAAGTTCACCTCATCTCTGCTCTTGCTCAGTGGATGTTCAGATACGTTCAGGACTGCGCAAAAGTCTTGAGCCACCGCTCATTTGTTTATATTTTGCTTTCAAGCTTTCAGACTTTCTTGTAAGCTTTGAAAGTGGTCTTAACCAATAGTTCTCCAAAGTTTTTCTCTGGATATTGGCTGCTTTTTTTCAGTCATTTTCAGTCCAGCTATTGTAAGTGTAAATGAACCTTTTCAGAGGAATAGGTTTTTTGTTTTTGGACAAACCGTTTCTGTCTAAGAGACAACTTAAAAAACCTATTTGAAATTGTATCATTACATGCTTTGTTACAAGTAGCCTGCCACATTGACAGATCATTTTCATTTCTTTAGTTGCATATACAAAAATTGCGAAATACAACAGTTTGACAGCCATGAAAATGTATTTTTGTGCCAAAAAGGTGATTCTTAAGCAGCTATTAACTAAAAACTTGGCATATCCTGGCGTATCCCTGCTGTGTGTTCTTAAATATCTGAGTAAATTGGACTGAAGCCTCATCAGAAATAGTCTCCATGGAAGGGTGGCTGTCACATAGCCATTCTTAAGGAAGGGAAACAGGGAGAAAAGGCTGAGGTATGCCAAATAACACAAGAAGTGTACTGAAAATCAGTGGCAACAGGTCTTATGGAGGGATGAATCCTCCCCAGAGCCCGGACCTCAACATTATTTAAGCAGTGTGGGATTATCTGACAGAGAACGGAACAAAAGGCAGCCGACATCCAAAGAAGAGCTTTGGGATGTCCTGGAGAACTATTCCTGAAGACTTCTTAAAGAAATTACTAGAAAGCTTGTCTAAGAAGGTTCTGGCTGTGTAGAAGCATAAAGGCACATATACCAAATACTTTCTTTCGAGCTCGTTGGAATCGTATAAACTCTGTTTTTGCCTTATATCCCGTATTTCCAATTATGTTTGCACGTGTTTCAATAAATCGCTGTAACCATTCCCTGTTTTACTGGGAATGTATAAAGAGATTTGGGATGGCTCAAGGCTCACAGTACCGAGCTTTTGGTCTGGCTGCACTGTTACCATGCTGATCCATACAACAGCCATGTCAGTCATTCTTGGAGTTACACATCTGCCATTTCATAGCTTTTTCACTTACATCCTTTGACATTTTTCTCTGCTCTTTACTCCTCCCTGTCCTCTCTTCTCCTGTCCTCTCTCTATCCTTGCACACCTCTTCCTTCTCCTTCCTTTGCCTGCCACTGTTTCTTCTGTTTGTTCTCACCTGTCACCCCTCCTGCCCACTCCTTTCTACGCTGCCCATCACTGCCCATCACAACCCTCCTTTGGCCCAATCAGGCTAACCTCCTTCAAAGTTATGACCAGTTGCCCCGCTCTGTGAGCTCTGTGAGCCTAATGCGCTCCACTCCGTCCCCTCTCCCTCCACCAATGAGTGCCTCCACCTCCCCCATTCCGCCACAGATGGTCTCTTCCACCTCCCCTCTCCCTCCCCAGGTTAACTCTTCTAGCCCCTTCCCGGAGCCCAAGCACGGGCGACATTTCTCCAGCGAGTCCACGCACTCCCACTCCTCAGCTGAGGACCAGCGTGGAGACGGCATGGGCATGGGCACGGGCACGGGCAGCACCAGTACCCACTCATCCGGCTGCCGCTCCACCCACCGTGAACGCCGCTCCTGGCAGGACCTCATTGAGACCCCGCTGACCAGCGCGGGGCTGCACTTCCTCCAGACAGCGCCAGGCGAGAGCGATTACGGCGGCATCATGGGGAGCATGGCTGGAGAGATGGGGTTTTACGGAGGGTTGGGCAGACAGGGAATGTCCCCGGAGAGACGCCGACAGGCCACGTTGCCGGTACGGAGACACCACGCAGCAGAGAGGGACAGGGAGCGGGACGGGCCCTTCCCATTGGAGCGGGGGCCGTACACACATAGCCACACACACCGGCGCTCCCACAAGCAGCGGAGCCAGAGTCTGCCCAGGAACAGGGACCCGATGCCAGGAAAACTGCTGCACACTTCAGCTCATATGGAAGAGCGGAGTGAAGACGAGGAGGCTGAGGGGCAGGGGGCAGATATGCTCGAGGGCGACGAGGGTAAGAAAATGACGTTGCATCAGTGATGTAGGAGGAATTCAGATCATTTTGTGCACGAAACGCTGAAATACTACAGAAGTATGAGATAATCTAGTCTTAAAGAGAAGAGACAGAAGCTAAAACAATTTTATTTCAAACCTATCCTCATCGACTGCTGAAACAAAAATGATAAACCTATGAACACATGTGTGCAAATTGAAGGTATTTTCTTAAAAAAAAACTTTTTTTAAGGCAAAGTGTACCAACTACACCCCTGCTTCATTTCTAATTCGCTCAGGGGGAAATGAAAGGAAGTGTATCGATGGGTTCATTTCTGTGAAATATTTGGAAGTGAGCGAAAACAATGACAAAGTTAAGTTGTCCAAGCCTTACATGAGGGTTAATCTTTAAAGTAACCAGAAACTGTAGCCGTTGTTTTCCTCGTGGTAGGAATCAGAAAGTAAAATTAGAATCGGTTTGAACTGTATCCACCATTGCTTTCAGGGCTGTGGTTCCTAGGCCCCCAAAAAAGTAGGCATTTGCAAATTACTAGCAGAAAATGTGTGAAGGCAGCAGGTGGCAATTAAAAACTAAAAGATAACGTTTCTTTCAAGTCTTGTTAGTTTCCATATGCTGCTTCTGCTTTGCTATCACTGAGTACGGCATCGTTCTTCTTAGTCACTCTGACTCTCGCTGCCTGTTTCAGACCTGCGGGAGCTGAGAGTCGAGAGCCGAGAGAGGAGGGTTTCAGAGGGGAGAGAACGGCGGGTGTCAGAGGGCCGTGACCCATTGGACCGTGAACCATTGGACGGGCTGGAGCAGCTTTATCGAGCCCTGGAGCAAGCCAACGTGACAGCTCTAGGAGACCCCAGACCCTGCAGCAAGCAGGAGCTTCGACACTGCTTCACCCAGAGAGCCAGGGACCCCCTGCTCAACGACCGGCTGCACCGGGTCCGGGCCCTCCGCAGCACTTTGAAGGTGCCACGTCTCACGCAGTCGCAAGGGATTTCCCAGGAAAGGCTGAAGTGAGGGGATTTAACGCTCTATCTCCCTGGTGTGTCTTTGCTCCCGCAGGCCAAGGAGTCGGAGCTGGCAGTAATCTGCGCCCTCCTGGAGGACCCCAGCTTGTGCTCCCAGACCTTTAGAGAGTGGAAGCAGTGGCACAGCGAGCTCTACTCAGACATCTGCCAGCTCAGCCCCGGTACCAACGGCCAGGACGACCTCTCCCCGCTGGCCGCGCCTCTCATGACCCACACACACTCCTTCATTGAGACACATGTGTGAGAAAGGGACGTCACTCAAAGACTGAACCAACACACACTCACTTACACACACACACACACAGAGCTTTGCGTTAGCTAAACCTTCGCTCACAACTCTGATCACGTACCGACACACACAGACACACACACACACACATTGTAAGATGTGTAAATATCCTAGAGGAAACAGTCTGAGACCTGCGTGTATGAACTTTTGAGGACCCCACAGGGTGCCTATTGCATGCCTGAAGAGAAAGCATTAATCTTCCTTTGTCTATGGAACTCAGCATAAAGTCCATACGCTTGTCGAGCAAAACAGAAAAAAAGGAGTCTTTTTAACACATTTGTTCCTTTTTATTCTCTTGGTTTTGCTCTTTTCTTTTTTCTTTTTTTCTTTTTTTTTATTTTAGGGGGCAGGGGGAGCTATGTAGCAGCAATACAGAGGAGAATTCTTTTTCGCCACAGCACTGTACTTTTTGTACCGATGAACTTTGCACCCAGAGCCACCAGTTCTCCCCCTTTCTCTCAGTCTTTTGTTTTTCTCTCATTGCATATCTTGATTTACAGGGACCTCACTGTTAATCCAGGCTGATCTCACGGGACAGTGTATGTTGGGGGGGGGGATGTAAGGGCAGTGACTTTGGTTTAAGGCTTCGAGAGGTAGCCGTCAATGCTGGTTCACGTGTTTTAGCCGTTTCTCTGGGATACCCACGAAAATCACAAGCATCGAGAAACAACTGTGCTGGCCACGAGCACACTCTTTCAAACTGTGAAGCGTTCAGAAATCCCCCGTTTCACCTGAAGATGGAGGCTCCTCTGTTGGAGCGCAGTTCTACAGTTTCTGTTCGCACCCTCTCTCCCTCTTTTTCTCCCTCCCTCCGTCCCTCCCTCCCTTTCCTTTTTTCTTTTTCTGTTTCCTCTCCCTCTCTAGTCCTCAAAGACTTGTGTATATGTTTATACTGCCGTGTATACTGATGTAAATGTTTGCGTTCCACTACCACTGTGATATGCTTCTAGAGGTAGCGGAGGGAAGACAGAGAGTTTGTATCTGTGTGGGTGCAAAACAATTTTTTCTCTTTCGTTTCTTTTTGCTTTTTTGTTGTCGTTGGTTTTGTTTTCCTTTAACAGCGAATGCAAGAGCTAGAGAGTTCTTTTCAAAGGAGCCACTCCACTACAAAGAATGCACTTTCTATATCTATATATCTCATTGGCTGCATCACAGGGTCTATGTCTCATTAGCCTCTTTGCCATTGCTTTTCAAATATCAGGTAAATGCATTTGCCGTCTCATTTTCTAAAGATTTGTGTACAGTCTACAAGTATATTTAAACATAGGAGAATATATAAATCTATTTACGTTTTGTGTCATAGATATAATGTAAAGTAAGATGTATTCTATGCCAAGGTTTTGCAGTGTCCCCCCCCTCTTCACTCTGTAGATGCAGGGTGCTCAGCAGTCAAACAACTAGGAGGCAAACGACAACAACCACCACCACCACCTGACAGCTGATTGACACTTTGTACTGGTTTACGTCACGGCTGATCCTTCTCCTGGTGATGTGTTGCATGAGGAAAAAGGCCTGAGGCTGGTTTGAATGGACAGGGTAAAATACTGTGGATCATTTGTGTTCTTTGTTTTTTTTCCTTTTCTATCCTCTTATGTTTGCAAGACAATTAGACTTGTAGCGCATGATACATGCAAAAGTGCTGTTGAGGAATTCCTTTCTATGTTGGGGGGGTTTAAGATCTTCTCCTTTTTACGTTCGATGGTGTTTGAAGACACGCACTGTACGACGAGCGAGGCGGGCGCTTTTGCTGTTCCTCGAACTAACGCAGATCTTTCTTTCGCGTCCAAGCAGGGGGTTTTCGATTTGTTGTTTCGGTTTAACGTAGAACGACTGACGCACGCCAAAAAAGGCGCCAGAAATCTTACCGTAGAGACGTCAGTGCAGTGTACCTCCAAAACAAAAGCTATTGTGACATTCCAGACAAACATGTGGTTGATACAAGGCGGTTGTAAACCTCTACACTAAGCAGTCTGTGATGTCTGTGAAACTCGGATGAACCCTGTCATCTGCAGTATCAGGCCAAGGACTCAAAGCTGCCCCCCAGTGTCCAAGACTCTGAGAGACATGTAGCACCTGCTGCATCCAGCACTATCTGTACTGATTCTCCTTATTTTACTGTGGATCTCGTGTAAGTTTTTCATCATGTCACACTGAACTGAAATATCAAACACACCACAGCGATATATATGTTTTTTCCAACTGTTAATTTAAGACCACCACGAAGAAAACTAAATGATGCAAGCACTTTCCCTGTGCCTCCCAATCCTCTCTTTGGCAACAAATGACTGACTATACTGGCGTTCCTACACACACACACACACACACACACTCACAGCTGTAGAAGAGTTACGATACAGTTGCAGTCTGCGGACCTCTCTCCGTTTCTCATCTTCAGTTCTGGTCTTCTTTTTTCCAACCGCTGCTCCGCAGAGCAGGCGGGATACTGTAGATTCAGGAGTTTTAATTTGTAGGCACTGACTGTGTTATCCCTCCCAGATCCTTGTGTGTGTGTAGACCTGCGGAAACAGGCCGAAAAGGGAGATTCCACTGTGTGTTCTTTCAGGGGTGTACACCTCATGGTACATTGCACAGGTGTGTAAGATGTAAGTTGCACTGCGACATTAAAAAAGGAACATATTGCTCTTTTTCAAGGATAATATTAGCTTACTGTTATTCTGTACATTAAACTGACTCAAGATGATATTAAAAAAGAAAGAAAATGACATTTATTCTTCCTAAAGTAGCCTTTTTTGGTTTCATATATATGAATATATATATATTACAAAAAAATACAGATTGTAAACCTAAGTTGTTAAACTTTGACTTCAATAAACTGAATCCTCTGCACTATGAGCTGTGTTCCATTTCTGTGCACTTTTTCTCTGACTTATTGTTATTGTAGTATGACCATGTGTTCGAATAAGTAACAGCTTCAAATTAAAACCTGTTGTCACCCCATGATCCACAATGCATTATCTGTGCCCACTTATCCTGTACACGGTCACTGAGTGGGAGGCCATAGACGTTAGATGAGAACTACTGGAACAGTGTATCACACAGCCAACGCATACAAACTTCGCTCACATTTTCATTTGTGCAAATCAGAAAGTAGTTGCCATATTTTGACCGAGATCCTTCACAAGATATTACAACAAAGTTATCTAATAATACAAGGCCTTCACCGGTAAATTTTTTCATATTTAATTCTATGTTCTTACAATTTTTTCTAATTTTCAACAATTAAAAAAACAAAACAAGAAATAGGCAGTGAGCTTTGGTTCTCCAGAGAGTACAGGAAGCCCCAAACCAGATGGCCTCACTTAGTAGCCCTTTTTAACTACCGGATAAAATGTGTAGAATGCTATACATGGGGGATTTCTACACGGGGATTTAATTTGTAATTGAAAAGCTTTGTAAAAACACATCCATCATATTTGATATTTAGTTACACGCATGCTAACTTAAAAGACATAAGTTCCCCGCTAGAACAGTCAGTGGGTGAGTGCGCAGTGCGCGCTACCTTGATGAGGTCATAAAATCAAGTTGCAGGTGCGCCGTAAGTCCTTTAGGTGGCGGTAGCTGACCGTGTTTGGACCAGACGAAGCTGCGAACGAGAGCTCCAGAAAGAAGAAGAAGAAAGAGAACCGCTGTCATGGCGGCCAAGGTGAATGTTTGAAATTTTCTTCTCGAAAAAGTTTCTGGTGGTTTAACCGTGTATTTTCAGTGAATACTGTGGTTGGGGTTTAACGTGAACTGTCCCGAAGCCGCCCGAGACTTTAAGTGACTGTCACCCTCCACCCTCTGTGCTGCGCTAAAATAGCTTAGCTAACTAAGCCTCGCTGAATGAGTATAACTAGTTTAAGCAGATGTTTCACCGTTGAATCTCTCTCGCACATGTTTTAACAGCTGTGTGGTCTTGATCAGCTCTGACTTTGTAATTTAGCATATTCACATTAGTAGTGATATTCACATTGGAGGTTGGAGGCAGTTGTCCAGAGCCACAACATCCAGTGTACAGGAGGGACGTTATTACGCCACTAGATCATTTTATGTCAGCTTTACGTATAACAAGTGCGTTCAAGTCAAATGGTGAGTGTGTCACTCCCATCAAGTAAGCACCAGCGCAACCTGGGACAGATGTTACAGACAGAGTAATGCTCGAGAATAACAAATTAGCATAAAAAATCATTAGATTGCAATTATAATGAAGACCTTGCGTTTAAATGGTCTCCTTGGTGGGAACAAATGTAACACCGAAACAGTACAGCGTAGTAGACGGTACCTCGAGGTAGTATTTAATAGTGTTACTAAATGTTTTCTTAATATACAATGTAAATTCTTTTCATTGTCAGGCATATTAGGCAGTCAGAGAAAAACAACTTGTTTGATTTTAAAAAAAAAAAAAAAAAAGCTAATCAAGGAGCTACTATGACTGAACAAGGTTGCATTTAAAAGCAAAAACATAAGATGCCTCATTCTAACTACTGTTAGTTTTTTGAGAATAGGTTCATTTTATAGATTTAATTTTTTATCTCATCTTATGTTTAATTTCTATTTTGGGTCAACGGGGTGGTTTCCATGGGACCGTGTGGCTCGGGTGTTTCTAACACAGTGTTACAACTGACTGTATCTTTGGTCCATAACTCGTGACACCTTATGGAGCATGCTCTCTTTTAACCAAGAATCTTCAGATGACCTCAATTCAGCTTTGCTAAAACTTTAGCCATCGAGAGAAAAATGCTGCTCATCCAAAAAGTAACTTGCAAACCTCCGACTTTGTAGGGGGAATGATCCTACTTGAGAGGCGGCATTGATCTGTGACAAAGCTCGCAGTTTGCTCTGGTGTTTTGTTAAAATATATGTATTGGTCTCAGAAAGAAAGGTAATTAATATAGGCTTGCCACACTTAATAATAAAATAAACTGGAATCAGTGAAATAGATCGGGGTTGGTGCATCTCTGGATCCTGACATGTTTCCACCAGCAGAGAGAAGCCCACTTAGCACGCATAAAGTAGGTGTCATCCTCTGGCTTGTTTCTGATTGGAGGAATCGAGTGTGGCCCACTGTCACGGTTGCCTCTGATCTCCCCCCCACTTGCTTGACTGAAGGTCCACGTGTGTCATCTCTGTCTTTCGGTGATTAGTGTCTGTTCTCACTTTGTGTTGTTTCTGTAAGCTGACAGATACCACATGTAGAAGTGTTATTTTATTCTGTGCTAGGTGGTGATGGTGGCCGTCCCGGCGGTGCTGGGAATAGCCTCCGTCCGTGTGTACACTGTGATCGAGGCGCCCACTGAAGAATTGTTTCTCGAGAAAAGGTATGATGGTCTAACACCGGCGGCAGATCTGGTATCTGGTAGCGATCCGTCTCACGCTGACTGTGCCTCTCTCTCCAGCTGAACATCTACACACCGCTGCCAGGGTCTGCTCAGGCTAAGTTTGTTCCACTGAGTCCCGGAATCATTGAGAGAAGTTTAACTACAACCAGAGAGGGCGTGCTGCCCTTGGTACAAGCGGTTAAGGTATTTAATTTTCTGCAGCTGCACATCCAAACAACTGAAAGTTCTCAGACACCACAGACAACTCCTACTCTGTCATCCTCATTAGCACATTGACTACAAATAGAAAACCCTTTCTCAAGTGTTAACAAGTTGTATATAAAGGAACAACAGTTAAGAGACACCGAAAGGCTCTCAATCGAGCGCCTGCAGCTTAATTCTCAAGCCCTGATTTATTTTTGTTTTGCTGCTCTTGCCTGCGGTTGCAGAGCAAAATCCCACGAGCTGCAAGTGCTATGTGCTCGTACGATGTTGCAGAGCGCGCCAGGAGTATGACAGGAAACGGTGTTGTTGACGCAGTTAACTTCTCAGCTGTAAGGTCTGCAGAAAGCAGATTGACAGTTTGATACTGTGGAAGACAGGGAAAAAAAAAACCCCTCAGCACTGAGTCAGATGCACCCATCTCACTGCTGCATAGAAAGTTTGTTCTTGATATCTCTTTGTAGTGGTTTCACTTTTGTCCTTTGTTCCCTGCAGGCGTCTGTATCTCTGTGAAAAGAGGGAAGTGTTAATCTTTACCATGCAGGAGAGGGTGAGTCTACAGTAGGTACACGGGGAGGTGGGGTTTACACATTTAGACGAGACGAGAAGATAAGATATGTATTTGGCCTCTACTTACAAAGCACCTAGACTTCAAGTTGTGGCCTGGATGGTGTATTAGTGTGCTGAAGTAGCTGTATATATTAATACTATGAATGCTGTATTAACATCAAAAGAGGACATTACTGACTGTACACGTGTCTCTTTGCATATGTAGTCAGTGTCCGTATTACTGCCACTACTGCTGTAAATGAAGGCACAGTGGGAGCGAGTGAAGGACACTCATTTGTCCAGAATTGGCAAATCTAAAAGTTTTTTTTTTTTCCCTTCCTCTGCATGATAACGATGTTCCTCTGTGGCCTGTTTTCTAGATGCATACTATTACCTGATAGACCCACCCCGGATTTTCTGCCCCGATTTGGTACCCATCACCATGGCTGGCCTGCTTGGCATGTTCTTGACAAGGAAAGGTAACTCGGTGTCCAGTTTCTGTACCACAAGCTCTGAAAGCCTACTGTGAGAGGTTATCGATTAGTTCGTCTCTGTAGCTCCGTGCGTAGTGCCCTTAAATGTTTACAAATCGCGACGTAGACTTTTGCACATATTTACATTTTTACATTTTCATATTTATCTGAGCTTTTAACAGTCCACAATCCTGGTAGAGCTCTGAGGTCAACAAATCAATTTTGTTGGAAGTGCCCAGGTCAAAATACAAACACTGGGGTGACCGAGCCTGTTTTTCTGTCGCTGCCCCAGACTCTGGAATAAGCTCCCCGTCGAGCTGCATCTTATTCCTGACCTGGGCCTCTTCAAATCTAGGCTAAAAACCTACTTATTTAGGATTGCTTTAATACCAGTAGTATGATGACACTTTATCTTATTTTATCTTATTCGATTTTGTTGTATTTTATTGCATTCGCTGTTCTTTTATTGTTTTTACTTATTCTTCTCTTTATTATTACCTGCTGTAAAGCACTTTGGTACACCGTAAGGATTGTCTGTAAAGGGCTGTATAAATATAGTACATTTACATTACATTTACATAACTTGCATCGCGTAACTCGGTGTGCTTGATTGATGGAGCGTTGAGGTCTGAAACCACAGTTCTTATCTGTAATGATCAAAGACCTTTGCGTCTTATCTAAGCCCCTTTCAAATATGCACTGCTTTCCATTATTCTGGTGGCAACTGAATGTGCCCGTGTCACCTGTGAATCACACCCCCCCCCCCCCCCCCCCCCCCCCGGGTGCTTTTCTGTCACATTTTGGGGATGGCAGTCAGACTGGGTCAGACCTGCAACTTTTAACACGTCACAAGTCTGAGCGGCTGCGGTCACTGCCTGACAGTCAGCACAGAACAGCAGAGGTGGTTAATGCGTTTTTTTTTTTTTTTTTTTAAATCGGCTACAGATGGCTCTTAAATGAATAGCAGTGCTGTTCAAACCTTCCTCCTCCTCCGTTTTATCCACAGTAATTGGCTGCAGCGCAGAGTCGTTTGTTTGTCAGCATCTGAACCAAGTGTTTGAGCTGAAGCTTCTGCTGTCTGTCGACATCAATTTCTTTCAGCCGCTCCCGTCCACGGCTGTTATTTACCACGGTGCAGAATTAAACGCATTCATTCACACACTGTACAGCACGTCTTCGTCCATTTAGGCTACACACACACATCCATGTGGCCCGGAGAAGCCGGGAGTTTTTGGATTTGATACAGAAGACACGGTTAACTTAAAATTGAGGGATTTCTGGGGCGGTCGGTGGCCACAATCACCGACGTTACAGGCTTCTTGGTTTTTTAGCGACGAAGAAATGCACCACATGAAAACAAATAACAAGTTTCTATTTGTTTTGTTCACGCCTTACTTTTTCTTTCATCGTAGGGAGTCATTGCTACCAACTATAAATATCTTTATATCAAGGTTCCATCTAAGGCAGCTTCGATTTCTGACTTTGGCTCCAGCTGGGTTAGCAGGAGGATTGTGAACCTCCTACATGAGTTTAAGCTAAATAAGCTATAATACACCATGTCCATGTGACCTTTCTTTGATTACAGCAGTTCAATAGTTGCCCCTCCAGGATTAAGATTTCTGCCAAGTCCTATCGATTGCCGTCCTGATATGTAAAACTTTGTTTCAGGCTCTCAGTTCAAGAGGTTAGCCGTTCCTCTGAGCCTGATGAGTGCCGGAGCGTCGGTGTGCTACCCGGCCCAGGCAGTGGCCGTGCTTAAGGTAACTCTGCTCATTGGAATGCAGAGATATTCTTTCCTTTAATGCGCACGGATCTTAGTATTTTCTCTTGTGCTCTCAAGGTGACGGGAAAGAAGGTGTATGCGCAGGGCAGTGGAGCGGCGCTGCAGTGTCTTCACTGCTCACCTCAAGGAGCCTGTTGCTAAAGAGATCGTAGCTCCACAGTCAAAGGTAGGTTTCTTTTATCTTTTTTTTTTTTTTTTAACTAAACGATGAAGATCATCTTTGGATTCATCCAGTTAGTTTTGAAATTGGAAGAAAACGAAAGCTGTTTTGCTTTGTGTGACTGAAACAGCTACATATGGCAACCCCCTTCCCACTGAATGATTTCCCTCTGCATATTTTACTCACTCAAAATTCCCCTCCTTCTCTTCTTAGCTTGTATTCCACTTCCTATCAGTGTATGTCATTGGATTCTGCTCTATTAAAAACCAAGAGAAAAGGGGGGGGGTCCCTTCCTAATGTCAGCTAAACACCTTAAATGCTTCTTCTCTCAGTTGTGACGTGAATTGTTCAAGAAACGTCAATGATTAGTTCTGTTTGTAGATTACAGGTGTCGGTTGTTCCACTGGTGAGGATTTGTTTTAGAGCGAATGTTTGTAGTAATTCATCTTTGTTTCTTTCTGTCTAAATGCCGTTAGTCAGCTACTGAACCAAATCCAGACTCTGCACTGGCTGAGGTCGCCTCACCCCCCAGTTCCACTACAGAAGCCCCAGCTCAGAGCTCCACTATCCCAGAGGCAGAAGTGGGGTCAGCCGAGTCCGCCCGTATCACCGATGAGCCCGTTGTCACAGTCACCCCAGAGAATGGCTCATCAGGGACACTTACAGAAATATCTCCCGACCGAGCCCGACTGAGACCGGCGCAGGTATTATGTGATATCGATCACCGTCATCCTGCGTCTCCCTCGCTTCGCTTCACACATCGCACAAAGACTTGATGTGTTTCCTTACTGTCTCTCATGCACAAACGAGCAGCTGACGACGTCTCAGCTGACACCAGGCCAGCGAGCCCGCACCGAGTCCGGAAGCCGGAGGCAACAGAGGCTGCTCCGGTGGAGTCCGCCTCAGCCGAGTCTGCTCCGGTGGAGTCCGCCTCAGCCGAGGCTGCTCCTTCTGAAGTAACATCCGCTCCGGAGGCCTCAGGCGTGCCAGCAGGTTGGAAACATGTTCCTCGAGCATTCTAAAAAGATGTGTCGATCGTTGCATTTTGGTGTCTGGATTCTATCCTTTGAACACATGTGGAACACTTCTTTACATGAGTCACACATGATAACAAATGATGTCACCCGCCCACACTAACTGTCCATCTCTTTGGCTCTGAAGCCTCAGATACAACACAGGCTGCAGACGACATCCCAGCCGACACCAGGCCAGCCGAGCCCACACCGAGCTCGGAGCCGGAGGCAACAGAGGCTGCTCCAGTGGAGTCCGCCTCAGCTGAGTCTGCTCCTTCTGAAGTAACATCTGCTCCGGAGGCCTCAGACGTGCCAGCAGGTTGGAAAAATATTCCTCGAGCATTTTAAAACTAAAAATAATGTCCTCCAGGGATCCTGTGTCCATGTTCTAATGGGTCACAGCTGTTTGACGGCATCAGAGGAATCTGCACAACGTTGGCCGGAGGGTTTTATGTCATGGTAGCATCAAAGAAAGTCTTAAATACTTACAGAAGGTGGTAGTAAAGATGTGTCGATCATGCATTTTGATGACAGCATTCTAGTGTTGGACAGTATACTGATACTAGAAAGGTATCATGATACCCTGATGCAAAAAACGATTTGATACGTTCTTTTTTTATATCGATACTGCTCTTAAAATAACGTTCTGTGTCTGTGCAGCGAGTCTGTCATTTCTTTGTCACGCTCCATGCACGCAGAGGCTAGTGGGCGTGCCTAACTGCTTTCCTCCTCAGCTCGCGCACTCAGCTACACGCAAACACGTAAACAAAAGAGACGGGAGAAGCGAAATCAGGAATTATTTCGCTTACCTGGCAGATAGTGAGGGCAAGCCAGCAGACACACTGACAGCCGGTGTGTAAGACACGCTACAAGGAGTGCAGGATGAAGGGAGGGAACACGTTTAACATGGAAAAGCACCTCGCTGACAGACATCCCCTGCTTACAAAGAAATTCAATGACCGGCAGGTTAGCCGAATGTGACCTGAAATCACCATTAGCCCTACATGAACAGCCCCTTTCTTATCGAGTGGATGAAACAACATTTTTTCCCCAACACTTTCGAGGTAGCGACTATTAATATTCTATCAGTTCTGGTAATGTCATAGCATATATGCCCTTTAGTTAATAATTATTTCTAGTGTGGACATTTCAAAA